>NW_028234436.1:19918050-19923050 GCF_977035675.1 Penaeus japonicus
CCCCCCTCTCCCCCAAGCCTCAATCACAACCACACAAACACCTCGGTACAAATACACAAACGAATCACAGACTATTCAACCCCCACGCCCTTTTCCCCCGACTGCCGAAGGAGCACTTAAGAGTAGTATTTTCGAAGGGTTTCTGGCTCAGACATCCACCCCGGGGGATCGTTGAGAGAACGCGGGGTCAAAGAGACTTCACAGTAAATACAATCTGTTTTTTTATACTTGTCACTTATGTTTGTTTTTGTGTCTATTTTTGATGTAAATTATAACGTAATGTTATATGAATAGTTTTGATAAATAGGAGATAAAACGGAAAAGGAAAGGAAAGGAGAAGACAGAGAGAGAGAGAAATAAAGAGAGAAAATACAGAAACGAATAACCACCTACATATTTTCCCGGTAGCGCCATGCTCATGACCTCACGCCACCAAATACGCAAAACGCTATATATGATAATTAGAGCAAAAAGAAACGTGATGATGGCACACTGAATTAGTTCAGGTCAAGCTGATGAAAGAAACCGGCAAAGGTGAAAGAAAAAGAGAAAAAAAAAATCACCTGAATGCATACATAAATTGAATAATATATAAATAAACAAGCAAACTCGCATATGTACACAGATAAACACACACTTTTTTTTTTACGTGGTCGTGTGTGTGTGCGTGTGCTGTGTGTATATACTATATATACATCTCTATATTTATCTATATTTATGAATCTATATCTGTCTATCTATCTGCATCTATCTGTCTATCTCTATTCATCTCTTCATATCTTTCTATTTATCATTCTATGTCTATCAGTCTATATTTATCAATCTTTATCTGTCTATACCTATCTGTCTATTTACATCTATCTGTCTATCTACATCTATCTGTCTATCTACATCTATCTGTCTATTATCTGTCTATTCATTTCTATCTATCTATACATACTGCTCTCTTTCTGGATATATGCATATTCCTTGACAAACAAGGATATGCCTTAACGAATTATTGAATATATGATTAGGATAAACAATTCCACTAATTTTTTTTCTTCTCCTTCACACGTACCCAATGACCTCACGTATCGGAAATGTCTTGCTTTGCACTCTTCATGCTCTCTGCTCCGATTTCCCCCTTATTATTATTATTATCATTATTCTTATTGTTCTTATTCTTATCATCTTTATCACTCTTATCATTAATCATTATTGTTATGATCATTTTTTATATTCTCATTAACACCATCATCAACATTATTATCATCATCATTATAATCATTGTTATTATCATTTTTGTTAATATTCCATTATCATTGCTATCATATTTAGCATCGCTATAATTACTACTATAGTTATAATGATAATAATAATCACTATTATTATCCTTATCATTATCATCATTATCATTGGTATTATTATTATTATCATTATTTTTATTATCATCATTATTTTTATTATTATCATTATTTTTATTATTATCATTATTTTTATTGTCATTAGTATCATCATTATTATCATTATTGTTATTACTATCATCACTATCCCCATCCCTTGTTTCCTTTCCTCGCCTTCCTCCCTTTCCACTTTACCTCGCCTTCTCCTTTCCCTTTCTCCATCTGTTTCCCCCTCTCTCCTTTCCCTCATCCTTTTCGTTCCTCTTTTCCCGTCCCTCATCTCTCCCCCCTTCTTCTCTCACTTGCTCCCTTCCCCTTCATCTCTCTCCCACTTCCTCCCCCCTCTCCCCTTCACCTCTCTCCCACTTCCTCCCTTCCCCTTCCCCTTCCCCTTCCCCTTCCCCCTTTCCCCCTTCCTCCCTTCCCCTTCACATCTCTCCCACTTCCTCCCTTCCCTTTCCCCCTTCCTCCCTTACCCTTCACCTCTCTCCCACTTCCTCTCTTTCTCTTTCCCTTCCCCCTTTCCCCCTTCCTCCCTTCTCCTTCACCTCTCTCCCACTTCCTCCCCCCTTTCCCCTTCACCTCTCTCCCACTTCCTCCCTCCCCCCTCCCCCTTTCCCCCTTCCTCCCTTACCCTTCACTTCTCTCCCACTTCCTCCCTTCCCCCTCCCCCTTTCCCCCTTCCTCCCTTACCCTTCACTTCTCTCCCACTTCCTCCCTTCCCCCTCCCCCTTTCCCCCTTCCTCCCTTACCCTTCACTTCTCTCCCACTTCCTCCCTTCCCCCTCCCCCTTTCCCCCTTCCTCCCTCCCCTCACTTCTCTCCCACTTCCTCCCTTCCCCCTCCCCCTTTCCCCCTTCCTCCCCTCCCCTTCACCTCTCTCCCACTTCCTCCCTTCCCCTTCCCCTTCCCCCTTTCCCCCTTCCTCCCTTCCCCTTCACATCTCTCCCACTTCCTCCTCCCTTTCCCCTTCACATCTCTCCCACTTCCTCCTCCCTTTCCCCTTTCCCTCTTCCCTCCCTCCTCCCTTCCCTCCCTTCTTACCCTCCCCCATTCCCCCACACAAAGACAACCACCACATGTCCCACCACCGCGGTTTTCTCTGGTGCTGACAACTTTCAAAAATAACAATGGGTCATTCGTGGCAGGAAGACTACCAACAGTAAGCACTTTTCTGCACTCTGGTATCAGGTGATTTTTTTTTTTTTTTCTAAAACTTGTTTCGTTGTGTTTCGGGATTTCGTTTTTTTTTTTTTTTTTGTTTTTTGCGTTTCTGCACGAGGATTTATTCGTTTTTGTTTTGTTTTGTATTGTTTTCTCGGTTTTGTTTATTTTGTTTGATTGTATTGTCTCTTTTCCGTATTTTTAAAGTATGCTTGTCTGTGTTTCTGGCCTTATCTTTGTCACTGCCTTTGCTTTTGTCTGCCTCTCTCTCTCTATTTATATGTCTATCTACCTTAATCTCTCTATATTCATATGTCGATCTACCTTAATCTATCTCTATTTATATGTCGATCTACCTTAATCTCTCTCTACTCCCTCCTCCCCCTTCTCTCTCTCTCACTTTCTTTCTGTTTCTCTTTCTGTCTCTGTCTTTTTATCTGTCACTATCTCTATCTCTAACTCTATCTCTCCTCTCCCCCCCTTCTCTCTCTCCATCTACCTTTTCCCTCCCTTTTTCCAACGTCCTCTCCCCCTCTCTCTCTCTCGGAAGTTAATCAAGAAGTCTAGACCTTCAGAACAAAGACATAACGCCCTTACAAACACAACAAAGAAAAAAAAAACATTCACAACTACACTCCCAGGCTACTTACACTCCCTTTTTGGCTGCGTGATTAGCAGTGTCAAAGGTTTGGCAATTCCTCTCCTGGGATTGGAATTAACGTCAATGTATAGACATGGTGATGATGAATGCGGAAGTGATAGTGGTGGCGATGGTGATGGTAATGATTGTGGTAGCGATGATGGGGATTGTGGTGTTGTTAGCAATGGTGGTAGTGATGGTGATGTGGATGATGATGACATTAGTGACGATGATAACCATAAAGATGATGAAAACGATAATGGCGATAACAACGAGGAAGATCACGAGATATCATAATCACAAATATTTTCACCCCATTAATCACACCAATAAAACTTAATTTCATTCTCATTCCTGTCACTATAATTATCGCTCTCCCAATCACCAAACCTTAATTATAGAAAACGGAAAAAATAACTCAAAGACGAGAAGGTCAGCAACCCCATGTCGCATTGCAGGGATGAAAAAAAAAGAAAAAAAGAAAGAAAAAAAGAGGATGTCAACAAACATAAACTTCAAAAAAGAAGGAGGAGGAAAAGAAGAAGAAGATAAGGAAGATGAAAAGGAAGAAGAAAACGAAGAAAGAGTAGATGAAGAAAAAGAAGCAGAAAAATAAGAGGAGGAGGAGGAAGAAGAAAAGAAAGAAGATGACGGTGGAGAATGATAATAATAATGACAAATGAATAGATAAGAAAAGAAGATGAAGATAATGATGATTAAGGAAAAGAAAAATAGGTATATATATATATATATATATATATATATATATATATATATATATATATATATATACATATATATATATATATATATATATATACAAGAAGGAAGAGGAGGAATAACAAGAAGAATTAGGAGAAAAAAAAGATGGATAGAAAGACCAAATAAAAATTGCATGCTGATTACGACACTAACCGTGATAAGAAGAAAATGAAGAAGTCAACAAACATAAACTTTGGAGGAAATAGATTAAACAAAGAAGAGGAAGAGGGAATCATATGGACGATGAAAGAGACTGAATGCGTAAAAGAGAGTAAAAACAGAAAGAGAGAATGAGAGAGAGAGAGAGAGAGAGAGAGAGAGAGAGAGAGAGAGAGAGAGAGAAAAGGACATAAACAATGAAGATAGACATACACGCCGAAAGGAAAAGAAGCAAAAACAGAGAAACAAAAAAACTTCAAGAGACAGACAAACAGACAGACAACCAATAAAACAAAGAGACGCCCAGAAATCCATAGACAGACAAACAGCTAGACAGACAGACAGACAAAAGCTATCGATACAAAAGGCAGCTCAAAGACGAAATTCTGAAGAATTAAAAACAAACAAACAAATAAAAAAGATAATAACCGTCCGCGCGTTCGGGACGCCGGAAGCAGAGCCGCCATTTTCCCCGTGCGTGTCGTTAGCGATTCGGAAAAATTCGTGAACTCCTTGATCGTGCGCGGTTAATTTTCGGCATATTCGGTGACGATTTCCCGTGTCGTGGAAGCAGGAAGGAGAGGGGGTGGGGGTATGGGATGGGATGGGGAGAGGGAGAGGGTGGGGGAGGGGGAGAAAGATGGGGTGGGGAGGGGGAGTAGGATGGGGAGAGGAAGAGGTGTGAGGGGAGGGGGAGGGGGAGGTTTGGTGGAAGGAAGGAGGGAAGGAGGAGTGAAGTGATGGGAGGGTAGAAGTTGGAGGGGGAGAGAGGGAGAGTGGGGGGGAGAAGGGACCGATGCGGAGAAGGTGGGGGGAGGGAGCAAGGGAATGAGGGAGGGAAAGAGAGAAAAGAGGAAGGAAGGAAAGAAAGAGAAAGCAAGGGATATAAGT
>NW_028234436.1:19925550-19928050 GCF_977035675.1 Penaeus japonicus
CCATCAAAAGCCATCAAACAACACAGCAAGGACGAAGTAAAATCAAAACTGAAAAGAAAATTACCCATTATTTAAACTAAAATCAAAGAGGCCAATACAAAAAAAAAAAAACGAGAAAACTTTACGACAACAAAGAGAGAGAAAGAAAAAAAGAAGAAGAAAAAAAAACAACGAATCGCGAACAGATATGACAGCCGAGAGGGGAAAGCGAGCTATAAATAGGCCGGCATTGATAATACGCTAGAGAAGAGGGGAAATAACGAACGCCAAGAGCAGAGAATGAAAGGGGAAAGAATCACAGATGGGGGAAGGAAACAAGGACCTTACAAGAAGACATTTTTTTTTTTTTAATATGAAGGATGTGATGCGCAGCTATAATCGATGCGCCGTGTTTGGACGTATTCAGAATTTCGGAAAATTAAGACGGGGATGAAGAGCGATAAAAGAGACCCGTCATGAGAGCATGGAAAGAAGTGAGAGAGAAAGAGGTAAGGATGAAGAGACAGAGGGAGAAGAAGTAGGAGAATTTGAGTGGGAGAGAGAGAGAGAAGTCGAAGGATAGAAAATGAGAAGAGTAATTAGTGAGAAAAGTAAGGGACGTCTATCTATCTATCCATCTATATCATATGACTATCTATCTATTATCTATATGACTATCTATCTATTATCTATATGACTATCTATCTATTATCTATATGACTATCTATCTATTATCTACATGACTATCTATCTATTATCTATATGACTATCTATCTATCTGTACATTTAACCGAATTGAAACAACAAATACAGCCTTAAATCGGCTTTACAACGAATCGGATATCGGCAAATAAACTCGTTAAAAGTGTCCAAGCAAAATAGTGTAAATAGGAATAAGCCGCGAATGAGGTCAGAAACCAGGTCATAGAGACCATAACCCCAGTCCACATCCAGGAACTCCTCTGACAGGTCAAGGTCCCAAAGCACACCTTCGCGACCTGTTAAAACTTTTAGGCCTATAACGGGCGCTACATGTTATATATAAATATACTATTTATGAGTGTAACAGTATGGGATAACGAGGAGTAGTGTGACTTGATGGGAGGGGGATGGGTGAGCAAAATGCGGAAAGTTTTATCAATTTAAATATATGACGTGGGAGGAAAAGGGGGTGGAGAGGGACTCTGAAGGGTAAGGGGGTAAATAAACGTGGGTCAAGAGGAAGGGGAGAGGTAGATTGAGGGTGTAAAGAGATAGGGGAAAGGTGAAGGGCGAGGGAAACGAAGGCAGTTCAAGAAAAGAGAAGGGGGCAAGGGAGGTCGTAGATATCCACTCTAGCGTTCTTTGTAAGGCGCTTGTGTTTTAGATATGCAAGGTTGTGTTTGTGGTTAATCTTACTGTACGTCCGAACTACCAACTCCAGAAGAAATACATGATTGGGGTGGTGGTGATGATGACACTGATGAAGACGATGATCATAACAAAGGTAAAGATGTTGATAATCATCATAATGGCAGTGATAATAACAACCAATCACAACAAAGGAAAATGCGCACACCCAAAGTAACAGACACCCAGGCAACGTGCTGCCCGAAGTTCTCTTTAGGTCTCGTTGGCGAGAACATACTGCAAGGAGTTTGTCAAAGGGCCTCCTAACGAGGTTACGCAACAACCTCAAAACGTGTTGACGACTAAGATAAACATTGTGACTTATAATTTCCTGTGCTTGGTATTGAACGGACAATGCCATAATAACAGTGATGTCGCTATTTCTACACTGAAGGTAGAGTTGGACAGAATTATCTGTGATTCATTTCGTCTTCGCATCTATTACCTGCGTGAACGTTAGATATGTACACATAGCTAGCTGACTGACATCAATATTTTCTTTTTCGCTAACAGCCGAATTTCTACAAAATTATAACTTTGGTGATGGGTTCGTTAGCTGAGTTTAGTTCATTCTCAAGACTTTTGAACGACTCGACCCCTGTCCAAAGTGAAAAAGGAAGTCGTGTTAGTAAGCAATTCGCACTCCCATTATCTTTTCTTACCCTTTCCTACCTTCCCGTTTACACAAACACACACACATATTATCTCTTCTAAGGTGCTTATGTGTTACAACCTCTTATTTATCCACAAAAGAAGTTTCAACATATCTATGAACCAGCCAGCGTGTGAGAGGAACAAATGGCTATGCCCCCCCCCCCACCCACCCATCCACCCACCACCCGGTTTGTCTTTCACGGTGATTGTCTAGAAAACTTTTTTTTTTCTTCTTCTTCGCTCCGTGTTATGAGGTCTTCTTAAGGCACGACCTCGACGACTCGGTGTTATACTTTCCTTCTTTATCCTCCTTCCTCTCCCTTAGTCCTGTAACTCCTTTTTCTCTCCCCCCCCCCTCCTCTTTCTCAGTTTCACTAAATGTACCGCTGCCTCCTATTCCTCCTTCATCTCTTTTTTTTCTTCCTCCTCCTTTTTCTCTTTTTTTCATTTCCTCCTTCTTCTTCTTCCTAAAAAACCC
>NW_028234436.1:19935550-19943050 GCF_977035675.1 Penaeus japonicus
ACGAACACAATTTCACAAAGAAACCTGATCAAGGCAATGTATATCACCATAACATACCCTTCTCTTCTATTCTTCTTCTCCTTCCCTCCCCTTCCCTTCCTCCTTTTCCCCTTTCGATCTCTCTTCTCACCTTTTCATTCCCCCCTCTTTTCCCTTCTGCCCTCACTCCCTACCCTCCGTTTTTCCTTCTCTTACTCCTCCCTCCTTCTTTCCTGCACCCTTCTCCCCTTCTTCACCTACACCTCCCTATCCTTCTCCTACTCCTCCATTTTCTCCCCTTCTCTCACTCCTTCCCCCTTCTACCCTCTCCTTCCTCCTCCCCCTTCTACCCTCTCCTTCCTCCTCCCCCTTCTACCCTCTCCTTCCTCCTCCCCTTCTACGCTCTCCTTTCTCTCTTTCCCCTCTCCTCCTCACCTTTTTCAAATCCAGCCCCCTCATCCTTTCCTTTCAACACCCATATTTTCCCATTCCCTTATCCCTCCATATCGTCCATTCATCCCTTTTCCTACCCCTCTCGCCCCTTCTCTCTTCCTCCTGCCCCTTCCTTACCCCCTCCCTCCCCCTTTCCCCACTTTCCTCTTGCTCCTGTCTCCTCCCATCTCCCTACTTCCTCCTAGTCTAACTCCTCCATTTCCTCTCTATCCTCTTTCTATCCATCTCCTTCCCGCCCTTTCCTTCCCTCCAACCCTCCCTATCCTTCCCTTCATCTTCTCTTAATCATCTTTCCTTTTTCCTCTCTTCCCTTCACCCTCTCCCTATCGTCCAAGGTTTCTTCCTTCCATCTCTTATTTTCTTCCCTCTTTCTCCTCATTTTATCCTTCTCCTTCCCTTTCCCTTTCTCCTGTCCTCTCTCTATCTATTCCCTCATCTCCTTCCTTCGTCTCCAACTATCCAATAACTTCTTTTCATCCCTTTCCAATTCTTTCTCTTTCCATCCCCTTTCTCCTTTCGATTCCTCTTCCTCCTTCCCCTCTCTATCCCTTCCTCCATCTCCCCTTCACCTCCTTCCCTCCAACCCTCTCTTGTTCTTCCCTCTGTCATCTCCTTTACATTACCTCCTATCTATTCCCTTCCTATAATCCCCTCCATGTACCTCCCTCCACCCTGTCCTCACCTATCAACTTCTATCTTCCCTTCCATCTCGCATCTGCTTCTATCCATCTTTTCCCTCCACCTCTGATATCCTCACCTAACACCTCCCAAAGCCTTCATATCTCCCTCCCTCCACCTCACATCAATCCTCCCTCCACCTCACATTATCCCTCTCTCCACCTCACGTCATCCCTCCCTCCACCTCACATCATCCCTCCCTCCACCTCACGTCATCCCTCCCTCCACCTCACGTCATCCCTCCCTCCACCTCACATCATCCCTCCCTCCACCTCACGTCATCCCTCCCTCCACCTCACATCATCCCTCCCTCCACCTCTCATCCCTCCCTCCACCTTACGTCCTCCCTCCCTCCATCTCCTTCCCCCCGTCCCTCTCCCCTCCCCCACCTCACTCATCCCTCCCTCCTCCCTCCTCATCATCCCTCCTCCACCTCACTCCACCCCTCCACCTCCCTCCCTCATCCCTCCCTCCCCCTACTTCCCTCCCTCCCCCTCCCATCCACCCTCCATCCCCACCACCCTCCATCCCCTTCACTCCCCCTACCTCCCTCCTATCCCTCCCTCCACCTCCTTCCCTCCCCTTCACCTCACTATCCTCTCCCTCCACCTTCCCTCCCTCCACCTCACGTCATCCCTCCCTCCACCTCCCTCCCTCCCCTCCCACCGAACTCCCTATCCCTCCCTCCCACCTCAGTCATATCCCTCCCTCCACCTCACGTCATCCCTCCCTCCACCTCACGTCATCCCTCCCTCCACCTCACGTCATCCCTCCCTCCACCTCACGTCATCCCTCCCTCCACCTCACGTCATCCCTCCCTCCACCTCACGTCATCCCTCCCTCCACCTCACGTCATCCCTCCCTCCACCTCACATCATCCCTCCCTCCACCTATCCCTTCCCTCCCATCACCTCACCATCCCTCCCTCCACCTCGTCATCCCCCTCACGTCATCCCTCCCTCCACCTCACGTCATCCCTCCCTCCACCTCACGTCATCCCTCCCTCCACCTCACGTCATCCCTCCCTCCACCTCACGTCATCCCTCCCTCCACCTCACGTCATCCCTCCCTCCACCTCACGTCATCCCTCCCTCCACCTCCCGCCCTCACGATCCCTCCCCTCCACCCACGTCCATCCCTCCCCCCCCACCTCCCATCCCTCCCTCCACTCACGTCATCCCTCCCTCCACTCCTCATCCCTCCCATCCACCTCACGTATCCCCTCCCTCCGCCTCACGTCATCCCTCCCGCCGCCTCGCGTCCTCCCTCCCGCCGCCTCACGTCATCCCTCCCTCCACCTCACGTCATCCCTCCCTCCACCTCACGTCATCCCTCCCTCCACCTCACGTCATCCCTCCCTCCACCTCACGTCCTCCCTCCCTCCACCTCACGTCATCCCTCCCTCCACCTCACGTCATCCCTCCCTCCACCTCACGTCATCCCTCCCTCCACCTCACGTCATCCCTCCCTCAGCCTCGCATTTTCCCTCCACCCTAAATCTCCTTCCCTCTACCCTGACACCTTTTGTCCATCCTTATCTCCTTCCCTCCACTATCTCACTTAACCCCTCCACCTCTTCCTCTCCGTCTCCTTCCCTCCTTCCCTTCCTCCTCCGTCCACATCCCTACTACCCCCTTCCTACCCATCCCTCCCTACCCTTCCCTCCACCTCCATCCCTCCCTATCCCTCCCTCCCTATCCCTCCCTCCACCTCCTTCCCTCCCTATCCATCCCTCCCTATCCTTCCCTCCCTATCCATCCCTCCACCTCCATCCCTCCCTATCCATCCCTCCCTATCCTTCCCTCCCTATCCATCCGTCCACCTCCATCCCTCCCTATCCTTCTCTCCACCTCCATCCCTCCACCTCCTTCCCTCCACCTCCATCCCTCCCTATCCATCCCTCCACCTCCATCCCTCCCCCTCCTTCCCTCCCTATCCATCCCTCCCTATCCTTCCCTCCCTATCCATCCCTCCACCTCCCTCCCTCCCTATCCTTCCCTCCTTCGACACGGAGCTGGTTTCGTCTTAAGTAATGGCTTTCCTCACGCGACGGGTTACTTACTGACATGATATTGATCACACACACGCGGGGCAGGTGGCGCACTAGCAAGCGGTGGTGGGAGGGAGGGAGGGAGGGAGGGAGGGAGGGGAGGGGAGGGAGGGGAGGGGAGGAAAGGTGGGAGGAGGGAGGGAGGGGAGGGTGGGAGGGGAGGGGAAGGAGGGAGAGGGGATGGAATGAGGGAGGGGAGGGAGGGAGGGGATGGAAGGAGAGATGGGAGGGAGGGGGTGGAATAGGAGGTGGGAAGGAGGGAGGGTGGGAGGGAGGGGAGGGAGGGAGGGTGGGGAGGGAGGAGAGGTGGGAGGGGAGGGAGGAGGGGAGGAAGGGGGAGGGAGGGAATGAGGGAGAGAGGGTGGAATGATAGGTGGGAGGGGAGGGAGGGAAGAAGGTGAGGGAGAGGGGGAAGAAGGGAGGGGGGAATGGGAGGTGGGAGGGAGGAAGATAAAAGAAAGAAAGGAAGTGGCATGAGGGGGAGGAAGAAAGTGAGTGAGGGACAGGAGGAAGGAGGTAGGGAGGAAGAAGGAGGAGAGGAGGAGGAAAAGAAAGGATGGAGTGATAGGGGGGGTGCAGAAGACACGAGAAGGTGGGATGAAAAGTAGGAATAAGGGGAAGGCAGGTGAGAGAGTAGGAGAGAAAGAGAGGGAAGAAGGTGAAAAGGAGAGGGAAGGGGAGAGGAGAAAAGAGCAGGTGATGAGGAGGAGGGGGGAAGGGGTAGATAGTGAGAAAAGGAAGAAAGGGGATAGTTAGGAAGGAGAGGGGATGAAAGGTGAAGAGGGGGGAAGCGGAGAGAAGGAGGATGGAGGAAATAAGGGGTAGGAAGAAGAGAGCATTTGGGGAAAGGGGTGCGGGGTAGGGGATGAGGGGGGGGGTCTTGGCTGTGACGTCATATAACTTGGTTGGGCTGCAGTGGTGTCTTCGCGTTGAAGAGAGTTAGAGAGAAAGAGAGTGAGAGTGAGAGAGTGATATATATATATATATATATATATATATATATATATATATATATATATAGAGAGAGAGAGAGAGAGAGAGAGAGAGAGAGAGAGAGAGAGAGAGAGAGAGAGAGAGAGAGAGAGAGAAAGAAAGAGACAGACAGACATGGAAAGAGGAGGGAGAGACAGACAGACAAACAGACAGATAGACAGAAAAAAATACAACAAAAAATATAAATGTTTGTCATGTACTAAAGGGGAACGAAAAAGCTTTTGTCTCTGAAGTAGGTAAAAGAAAAAATAAAGGCGCGTGTACTATGGCGCCCAAAGTACTATGGTTACAATTCATCAATCATTCAGCTGAAGGAAGCGTTGTTTGAGCGTATCGTCACGGGAAGAAGAAAGAAGAGGGAGGACGATGGTGATGGTGATGACGATGGTGATGATGATGATGGTGGTGATGACGATGGTGATGATGGTGATGACGATGGTGATGATGGTGATGACGATGACAATTATGACAATGAAATAAAATATGATAAATTTCCCCAATTTTTGCACCGGGAAATTGAACATTGAGAAATGATTCACAACAACAAAAAACAAAACAAAACAGAAAAACAAAAAACACCTGGATGTATTGCATGCAAGAAAAAATCATCTCATAATCCCAGCTTGTCCAAACTTATGCTTGCGACTTTGAGCAAGACATATCGTCAATCTCAACTAAATGTTATCACAGGATTCGTAGAGATTGTGATGAAATTGCATCAAGTTGCAAATCATATCACTTTTTTTCCCCTTCTTTCTTTTTATGTTGAAGAAATCGCTGTTATTGGAATACAAATTACAGTAAATAACTAGATATCCATGTAAACTGGAATCAGATTTCGGACTACAGGCGCGGAAATAAGACCATATCCGTGGAATATATGATGCACGGGCAAACATTGGTCGTGGGGCTTACGACTCTCTCTCTCTCTCTCTCTCTCTCTCTCTCTCTCTCTCTCTCTCTCTCTCTCTCTCTCTCTCTCTCTCTCTCTCTCTCTCTCTTCTTGTTTTCATTTTTTCCCCTTTTTTCATTTTTTTTTCTTTCTCCCCCTCTCTCTCTCTCCTTCTCCCCCCCCCCCCCTCTCTCTCTCTCTCTCTCTCTCTCTCTCTCTTTCTCTCTCTCTCTCTCTCTCTCTCTCTCTCTCTCTCTCTCTCTCTCTCTCTCTCTCTCTCTCTTTCTCGTTTTCATTTTTTCCCCCTTTTTTTTCTCTCTCTCTTACTATTTAGATCGACCGATTGATAGATAGATGTATAAATAGATGTAGAGACAAACACACAGATAGATAAATAGCTAGATTGACAGAGAAATTGAGATAGACAAAATGGCAGATCGAAAGGTTTCTAAGATCTAATTCCTTTCTTTAAATACAGTTTCTTCTTAAACAAAACACCTTTATGTAACATGTGCTACAAGAAACATACAGAAAGTTACAAAGCTTCTTTCCAATACTTAACTCCTGAAACAACAACAACAACAACAAAAATCCCACATATTCACTCACAATCATATTTTTACTACAAAACTATTGTATGTGTCTTTCCTTACACGTACAACTATATGTCTCCCTCATCCTCGGCAAAAAAAGAGCCAAGAAATAAGTTTGGGAAAGAAAAAAAAGACCTCTATCATAGGGAGAGTAGTGGGGGGGGGGGAGGAACACAAGGAGGGGGCACGGGGAGAGGGGTGTATAGTATTCCCTTCACAAACATTGCAATAACTACACGGGGTTTAACATAAACCAGAAGATTGAAAAGCATGGGAAAAACCCGGTGCAAAGTTCTGACAACGATGATGGCTGAAGTTTTTGAGAGAGAGAGAGAGAGAGAGAGAGAGAGAGAGAGAGAGAGAGAGAGAGAGAGAGAGAGAGAGAGAGAGAGAGAGAGAGAGAGAGAGAGAGAGAGAAAGGAGGGGGGGAGAGATGACGCGGGGAGAGGGCGGAGGGGCGGAGGGGAGGAGGAGGAGGAGGGAGGATGGGGGAGGGGAGGAGAGGGAGGAGAAAAAAGGATAGGGGAAGGGTTGGGAGAAAGGAGAAAGTGGGGTGGATGGGTAGGGAAAGGGGAGGAGAGGGAAGAGGAGGCAGGAGGGAGAGGGGGGATGAAGAAATAGGGGGGAGGGAAGAAGAGGAGGGAGGGAGGAGGAAGAAATAGGGGGAAAGGGAAGAAGAGGAAGGAGGGAGGAGGAAGAAATAGGCGGAGGCAGAAGAAGGAAGGGGGATGAGAGAAGAGGGGGAAAAGAGGGAAGAGGGGGAAGGAAGGAGGCTGAGGGGAGAAGAGGGAGGGGAAGAGGAGGAAGCTCGAGGAGAAAGTGGGGTGGGATGTGGATAGGGAGAAGTGGGAAGAGGGGGAGGGGGAGGGGCGGAGGGGAAGGGGCGATGGGGGATCTGAGTTGAAGAGGTGTCGTAGGAAGGGAAAGGAAGTTGAAGTTGTTGCTGTCATTGCTGAGTACCCTCCCAGCTGTCTGCTTCTTCTTTTTTTCTCTCCCTGTCACTCTCTGTCTGCCTGTCTATTTCGGGCTATGTCTTTGTCTGTCTTTCTGTCACTCTCTCTTTCTCTTTTCCTCTTCAGTCCTCCTTTATTTGTCTGTCTGTCTCCACCCCCTCTGTTTCTCGCTCTCTATCTTCTCTTTCTCCTTCTCTCTCTTCTCTTTCTTACCTCTCCCTCTTTCTCATCATCTTCTCTCCTTCTCTCTCTTTCCTTTTCTCTCTCCCTTTTTTCCCTCTCTCTCCCTCTCTTTCCAAAACACCTGCAACCCGAAACAACAACAACAAAAAACAAAACAGCCCTCCCATTCTCCCTCCCCCTTTTTCTCCCTCCCACTTTACTCTTAACTATATTTTACCACTATTCTTTATATCATTTTTTTATGGCCTTCGACCTACATTGTCTTCAGTGGATGTGACACCTGTCTTGTAGGTCGCAGGCTGCTCCACCTGCCACGTCTTTCAGCATTCTCGGGCAACGTAAAGGAACTTACTCACATTCCAAGGGATTCTTACATTTGTCTCGGATTTTGTCTACGAGGCCTTTATGTCTCGGGGTTTTATAAATATGCCTTCGTACTGTATGTAGATCTTTCTTGTGTGTACGTTGTTGTACTCTCTCTCTCTCTCTCTCTCTCTCTCTCTCTCTCTCTCTCTCTCTCTCTCTCTCTCTCTCTCTCTCTCTCTCTCTCTCTCTCTCTCTCTCTCTCTCTCTCTTTCCTTCTCTCTCTCTCTATGTATATATGTATGTATGTGTCTGTGTGTGTGTTTGTTGTGTTGTGTTTGTGTGTGTGTTTGTGTGCATGTGTGTGTGTGTGTGTGTCTGTGTGTATGTGCGTGTATGTGTTGTGTGTGTGTATGTGTGTTG
>NW_028234436.1:19948050-19955550 GCF_977035675.1 Penaeus japonicus
AGAAAGAATTGGAGAGAGAAAGGGGAAGAAGAGTGAAAACAGAAGAGGATAGACGGGGGGAGGGAAGACGAAGAGAGAGAGAGAGAGAGAGAGAGAGAGAGAGAGAGAGAGAGAGAGAGAGAGAGAGAGAGAGAGAGAGAGAGAGAGAGAGAGAGAGAGAGAGAGAAGGTAAAAGTAAGAGGGGAAAGAGGATAAGAGAAGAGGGAAAAAAGGTGAAAAGTGAATAAGGGAGAAGTGGGAGAGGAAAAGAGAGAAGGAGAAGGAGGGGAAAGAGGAAATTAGATATTGCGGAGGAATGAGAAGAAAGAGCAAGAGAGACATAGAAGGCAAGGACAGGGGAATAAAATATAGGGAGATGGGGATAAAAGAGGACGAGAAAGAGGAAGAGGCCGGAAAATGACGAGGATGAGGAAGACGAAAAGAAGGAGGAGGAGGGAGGGAAGAAGGCAAGGGAGAGACAGAATAAAGGGGAGGGGAGGCAGGAGAAAAAGGGAAGGGAGGGGGAGACAGGAACATAGAGGAAGAGAGGGGAGCAGGAAGAGAAGGGAGGGGCAGAGCCAGACCGGAATAGGGGAGAGGGGAGGGGAGGGGAACGACAGGAAAAGAGAGAAGGAAAGAATGAAATGGAAAACGGTCGAGGGGAGAGGGAGGGCAGACCCCCCCCCCCCACCTCTGCCACACCACCCTCGACGTTCGGGACAGCGGGCAAAGATAAGAATAACCGCTTGTTCTACCGGAAATTTCCCCTCGTTTAAGTGAGGGAACGTAAGACGGACGATCGCGGATTGGCATCGCGACGGCCGGCGAACACGCTCTTAGGACGGCGCTTGATTTAAAGGCCTTGTGTGGCCTCTTGCTCTTTTCGCTTTCAGGATTATTGAGGTCTCTTTCTTTCTTCTTTTTTTCTTTTTTTTTTTTTGCTCTCTCATATTTCTCTAATAACAATGATAATAATAACAATGATAATAATAACAGTGATAATAATAACAATGATAATAATAACAATGATAATAATGATAATGATACTAACCATAATAATAATAATAACAATAATAATAATAACAATAATAATAATAATAATAATAATAATAACAATGATAATAATAACAATGATAATAATAACAATGATAATAATAACAATGATAATAATAACAATGATAATAAAAAATGATAACAATAACAATGATAACAATAACAATGATAATAATAACAATGATAATAATAACAATAATAATAATAACAATGATAATAATAACAACAATAATAATAACAATGGTGATAATAACAATGATAATAATAACAATAATAATAATAACAATGATAATAGTAATACTGATGATGATAATGCTAATGGTAATGATAATAATAACAATGATAATAATAACAATGATAATAATAACAATGATAATAATAACAATGATAATAATAACAATGATAATAATAACAATGATAATAATGACAATAATAAAAACAACAATGATAATAATAATGATGATAATAATAACAATGATAATAATAACAATGGTAATAATAACAATGACAATAATAACAATAATAATAATAACAATGATAATAGTAATACTGATGATGATAATGCTAATGGTAATGATGATAATAATGATAATAATAACAATGATAATAATAACAATGATAATAATAACAATGATAATAATAACATGATAATAATAATAATTATAATAATAACAATGATAATAATAACAATGATAATAATAACAATGATAATGATAACAATGATAATAATAACAATGATAATAATATCAATGATAATGATAACAATGATAATGATAGCTATGATGATAATAACAATAATGCTAATAATAGTAATAAGGATAATAATAACAATGATAATGATAATGATGATAATAATAAGAATGATAATACTAAAAATGATAATAATAACAATGATAATAATAACAATGATAATCATAACAATGATAATAATAACAATGATAATAATAACAATGATAATAATAATAATGATAGTGATAACAATGATAATAATAACAATGATAATAATAACAATGATAATAATAACAATGATAATAATAACAATGATAATAATAACAATGATAATAATAACAATGATAATAATAACAATGATAATAATAACAATGATAATAATATCAATGATAATAATATCAATGATAATAATATCAATGATAATAATATCAATAATAATAATAACAATGATAATAATATCAATGATAATAATATCAATGATAATAATATCAATGATAATAATATCAATGATAATAATATCAATGATAATAATATCAATGATAATAATATCAATGATAATAATATCAATGATAATAATATCAATGATAATAATATCAATGATAATAATATCAATGATAATAATATCAATAATTATAATAATGATAATAACATTAAAAATAATGATAGTGATAATAATGATGATAATTATGATAATGATATTAATGATGATAACGATAATGATAACAATAGCGATAATAATAACAATGATAATAATAACAATTATAATAACATCAAAATCAAGTCATCTTAGATCCTTTCCAATAATTCATAATCAATTTGCTTGTCACAACATCACGTCATTCACTTGTTATTCAACAACTATTTAAACTTTTCAGTTATCATGATAATATCTTAAATGAAGATTCCTAATGAAGCTTGTTTGATCAGAGTTTTAATAATTGACAAATCAAGATGTAGTTAGCCAATACTGCGTGGCGAAAATATGAAGACAAAGCTAGATCATTCCAATAGATAATAATAATAGTGATAATAACAGTAAAATCATCCAGGTTCATAATTGGCTCGATATATTTCGAAAATGTTGTACTTGACCGGTCTGGCAGCTTCGATGGTGTGGCATAATGGTTTGAATCTTAATTTACAGGATCCCCCACTTGGTCAGCTGTGGCACCACAATTGCCCTATACCATTAAAACAATCACAGCTGACTTGCAGTGATTCCTGCTTCTATATCCTTTGTGCTTCTGACATTCTACCCTTTATCATACTTTATTCATCCTTTAATCTTATGATTCACTGGTACGGAAAAAAAACTCCACTAGTCCGGCACCTATTCAATCCCAAACTTGCCGGACTAATGAAGTTCACCTGTATTATTATTCCTAAAGAGAATAAACAGGGAAGTTCTATGTCGGAATACCTGGTCTCGACAGCTTCATCCAGCGTGGGAAAACGACCAAACACATCACTCAGACAGGCTTAATTAATGAGATTATGAAGACGATGTTGAATAAAATTGTCTGTCGTGTCGTGCAGGAGAAGGAGATGAAGGAAGAAGTGAAGAAGGGGGTGAAGGAGGTGAAGGAAGAAGTGAAGGAGGAGGTGAATAAGAGAGAGAAGGAAGAAATAGTGAAGTTGGCGAAGGAAGGGGGGGAAGGAGGTGAAGGAAAGGAGGTTGAAGGAGAAGAAGGAAGAGGTGAGGGAAAAGAGAGGAGGAGGCGAAGAGAAGGGAGAGGTGAAGATGAAGGGGGAATTATGGGGAAGGAGAGAGAAGATGAAAAGGAGACGGAAGAAGAGGAGCTGTTGGTGTTGGTGATAAAGGAAGAGGAGGAGGAGGCGGAGAAGGAAGAGGAGAACATGAAGAAGATAAAGAAAGAGGCGAAGAATGGGAATGAGGACGATAAATGGAAGAAAATATATATTTTTTTTTAACTTCAGAAATAAATAAATCGATAAATAAAACACGGCAAACACATCACCAGAAGAAGAAGAAGAAGAAGAAGAAAAAAAAAGAAAAAAGTCCAAACCAAACAAGCAAATAGTGGAACACACCAAAAAAAAATAAGATCAAATAACACCAATCCTCACCCCTCCCCCGCCCCCTCCAAAAAAAAAAAAGAAAAAAAAAAAGAAAAGAAGAAAGAAATAAAAGAAAAATGACCCAGTATGTGTACCTCAGGGGAAGTGAACCCCTGTGCTTCCCCAGCAAGACTTGTGGACCCCCTGGAGTTTTAATTCCTTTGAGCAATTAAGAGCGTTGTTACAGTTCCCCCTTTGCCATAGCTCGGCCGGATATAATGAGCTCTTTCTTTATTTCAAAATTAATCATTATACCATAAATGAGCCAAGAGGGTCATTGAAGCACGTCATTCGGGTGAGACTTGAACCTTGAGAATCCAAGTCTGGTGATGTAAAGATGGCGAAGAACGTACTTATATATATATATATATATATATATATATATATATATATATATATATATACATATATATATATATATGTGTGTGTGTGTGTGTGTGTGTGTGTGTGTGTGTGTGTGTGTGTGTGTGTGTGTGTGTGTGTGTGTGTGTGTGTGTGTGTGTGTGTGTGCATGTGTGCGTGTGTACATGGAGGGATACAGAGGCATACGTATATGCACGAGTTGGCGAATTTTGTGCTGGAAATCACATGTCCATCATACATACGGACATATGCGCGCACACACACAAACGAATTACTATAAGTTGGACAAAGGAGCAAATGTAGAAAAACACACACACACACACACACACACACACACACACACACACACACACACATACACACACACACACACACATACGGTATGAATTACTGAAGGATGCGTAGGGATCTGAGGGTAGACTTTATAAAAGAATGAAGAGTGAGTGATATAGGGGACAGGGAAAAAAGAGAAGAACGTTCAAAATGTCGGGACAAAGAGGGGGAAACTTGGAAGATGTGAGATGGAAAGAGAGAGAGAGAGAAAGAGAAAGAGAAAGAGAAAGAGAGAGAGAGAGAGAGAGAGAGAGAGAGAGAGAGAGAGAGAGAGAAGAGAAGAGAGAGAGAGAGAGAGAGAGAGAGAGAGAGAGAGAGAGAGAGAGAGAGAGAGAGAGAGAGAGAGAGAGAGAGAGAGAGAGAGAGAGAGAGAGAGCAAACTTTCAAAGCACTAGGAAGAAGAGAGGAGAAATATGCCGCAACAGTGTATAAGTGAATTAGTTCAAAGTCCATTGCGGGATTAGGTCACTGAGTCCGTTTTTTCACCTCTCTCTCTCTCTTTGGCTCTCACTTTCACTTTCTCTCTCTCTTTCTCTTTCTCTCTCACTTTCACTTTCGCTCTCTCTCTCTCACTTTCACTTTCACTTTCTCTCTCTCTTTCTCTTTCTCTCTCACTTTCACTTTCTCTCTCTCTCTCTCTCTCTCTCTCTCTCTCTCTCTCTCTCTCTCTCTCTCTCTCTCTCTCTCTCTCTCTTTCTCTTCTTTCCGATTTTCCTTATGTTCAACCATCTCTTTCTGATTTAATAGGTAACATTTCTTGCAAATACCATTAGAGTATTTCCTTCTGGCGTCCCTGGAATGTAGTCCTGAACAAGATTTGGAAATTCATCCAATAAATCATAGAAACAGACGTGTCCTCTTCATGAGACGGAACCTCCGAACATCGAGTGGTCTGTTTGTCAAAGGCAAACGTTCCCAGAAACGTTCCCATGTCAAAAAAAGAAAGAAAAAAAATTAAATTAATAATTGGACTACGAAGCGTCAAGTTGCTGATGATTAAGACTTTTGAACCTCATGTGACCTGTTGACCGAGACGAAACAAGGTGCTAAGAATACTCCACTTTTGACATTTGTTAGATGAAATATTTATTGAATTGATTTTCAGAATTATGTATGACCGATTTACCGAGACGGAAATAGGCGATCGAGAATCAGTTCGCGAATCTCTTAACCGAGGCAAATCGAATTAATCACAGATATCAGATATAACATATTTCCCGAAACTAATCGAGGCGCAGACAGTACGTTACTTATTAGAATCAGATTACAGCAAGACACCAAAACGAGGTAGGTCTCTTAATAAGACTAACAAAATTTGAACATACCATGACCAATTTACCGAAAACTAAACAAGTTACTCACTTCCTGTGACTAATTTACGGAAACAAATCAAAGCTGTAAAGACAAACAAACAAGTCGCGAGCTTGATTCAACCTTTCACATAACCAATAAGGATAAGCCAGATTTGCGGAGCAGTTGCTATGCCGGGCTTGTATACAGTGGCGCGAGCCCGCCTGTGTCAGCGTGTGCTGACTCGTGAGAGAATGTGCCAACGAGTGTTGACTCGATCTGAGCTTGGTCCTTACCCAACGCAGTGCCCAGCTACGTCATAACCGCCAGGTGACAGTGGAAGCTCACGAGCTTGGGCGGGGCGCGATCTGCCGACCACGGGGATGTGAGGTCGACACGCTACCAATGAGCTAACTAGACGGCTACATAACCAATGACATCGATGATCGAATTCACAAATATTTTCCATTGTAAACGGACGTTCACGGCTGCTATGGTCACCACGACATAACGCGACAAGGCTTTTTATCGTCCAGATTGAAATGGAGATGCTCTTAAACGGGGTCTATCCTGACTAAGCAGTTTTAGCTTCAACTGATTTGTTTTCCGGTAAACAAAAGTCGCCGTCATAATGTGACTTACTCATTTCAATAGAAAAAAAAAGAACTGTGGTGTCTATTACAGTAATACCAGCGCTAACATAACGTGACATATTTTCCGGGAACAGAGAAACAAAGCAAAATTACTGGAACAATAGGAAGGAGCCACATTCATGTGACTTGACAAATTAACGCGGAACAAATTAAAACATGACTCATTTTCACAGTCAAAAATAAAAAAAACCGTTTGTGATGGCTTATTTTACCCATCCAATTTGACGTGACTTATTACCCAAAACAAAACAAAGTCGCCGCCGAGATTTGACGTCATACTCTTCGAAACCCGAGACCAAACGAAGCCCTGTCCGCGAACGAAGCCTCGAAATCTGCTCGAGTGAGGGGAAGGCGCCGGCAGCGTCTGGACCAAGGCTGGCCCTAATCGGAAGAAAGAGGTGAGGCGTGAAACGTGGAGTAGAGAAGGAAATTGGAAGGAAAAGCCGAGGAACAGGAATGCGAAGACAAGGAAAAAATAAAAGTTATTTTGCAAAGGTTTTCGTCAAGGCTTGTGTTTTTAAAGTTTTGGTTTTATGACGGTCGTTGTTTCTCTTAATAAAGGCATACAAATACACACACACGCACGCACACACACATGTACATTATATGCATACATATAATACACACACACACACACACACACACACACACACACACATATATATATATATATATATATATATATATATATGTATATATATATATACATATATATATATATATTAATATATTATATATATACATATATATATATATATATATATATATATATATACATATACATATATATACATATATATATGTATATACATATATATATATATATACATATACATATATATATATATATATATATATATATAGAGAGAGAGAGAGAGAGAGAGAGAGAGAGAGAGAGAGAGAGAGAGAGAGAGAGAAAGAGAGAGAGAGAGAGAGAGAGAGAGACAGACAGACAGACAGAAAGGGAGAGAGAAAAAAAATTATAGAAAAAAAGAGAGAAAGAGAGAAGAGAAGCTCGAAG
>NW_028234436.1:19988050-19993050 GCF_977035675.1 Penaeus japonicus
GGGGAATGGAAGGGAAAAGAACAAGCGGAATGGAAAGGAAAAGAATAAAGGGGTTGGAAGAGGAGAGAAAGGGGAATGGAAGAGGAGAGAAAGGGAATGGAAGAGGAGATAAAAAGGGGAATGGAAGAGGAGATAACAAGGGGAATGGAAGAGGAGAGAACAAGGGAACGGAAAGGGAAACTAAAGGGGTGGGAGGGGGGTAGATCAGGCAGGGAAGGGAAGGGTGGAGATGGGTGTGGTAGGAGGAAAGGGGAAGAGATCGGTTGGGGAGTAGGAATAGGGGAGAGGGTATAAGAATGGGGAAGGGAAGGGGTTGGATAAAGAAAGGAGAATATGGGAGAAGAGAGGGAATGGGAGAGAATAGGAGGTAGTAGAAGGGGAGGGGAGATAGGAGGAAGAAAGAAATAAGGAGGGGGAGAAGTGGATAGGGTAAAAGAAAGGGATGGAGAAAGGAAGGAGAAGGGAGGAGTGGGAGAGGAAGGAAGGGAAGAGGGGAGAATGAAGGAGTAAATGGGAAGGGGTAAAGGAGAAAATAGGGAAAGTGAAGGAGATAATAGGAAAAGAAGAAGGGGAAAGGAATAATATATGCGAAAGAGGAAAAGAAAGGAGGAAAGAATGATTCAGAAAAAATAGTAAACAAAGAATAGACATGGAAGGCTAAGTTTATCTTTTTTATCTATCTATCTATTAATATATTATTACTATTATCATTATTATTTTGAGTGATGCCAAAAGCGTGGAAAAAGAAAAGAACCGATTAAAAGAAGGAAATAAGAGGAAGGAGAAGGAAGAGCGGAGGGAGCAAAGGAAAGAAGGAGGGGAAGGGAGGGGGAGGGGGGTTAAAGGACACAGAGAAGGACACTTTAGGAGGTTTCACAAGAAGGTTTCACGAGACAATGAGAAGGAAGTTCGCATGGGTAGAGCTATCTTCGTGAGGCCAAAGGAAGGAAGGAAGGGAGAGAGGGAGGGAGGAAGGGAGAGGGAATTCGATGGTGGTTAGGGAAGGATGAAGGGAGGTAGAGAAAGGAAGAAGGGAAGGACTTGGAGAAGGAAGGGAGGGAAGGAGGAAGGGAGGGACGGAAGAAATAGGAGGACGAATGGGAGGGAGGAAGAGAGGAAGTAGGAAGGAAAAGAGGAAAGGGGAGAGTTGGAGGGAAGGAGGGGAGGGAGGGAGGAAGAAAATAATAAAAAAAGAAGTGAAAGGTAGAAAGAAAGAAAGAAGTTTGGAAGGAAAAAAAAAGACGAAGAAGGAAAGAGATAGAAAAAAGACACAAAGAAAGATATACAGACAGACACGCAAAAGTGGGCGTAGATACACGTCCAAGGATCAAGAAACTAAAGGTTGTAAAGAAACAGTTTATGGTTTTCCTCTGTTTGCATCTTTTTTTCTCTCTATTTTCTTCTCTCTCTCTTCTTTTTCCTTTTCTATTCTTTTCTCTTTCTTCTTATGCACAATTTCCTTCTCTCTTCTTCGTTTCGTTCTCTCTTACTTCCTTCTTCCTTCGGTTTTTCTTTGTATTTTTCTTCTTTTCCCCTTTTCTTATTTCTTTTTACTTTCTCTACTTTCATTCTTCTTTTTTATCCTAGTTATCTTTTTGTTCTTTCTCTCTACCTTCTTCAACTTTTCATTATCTCCTTTTTTTGTACTATTTTATTCCTTATTTCTTTTTGTTCTTCATCTTTTTTTCCTCCTCCTCTTTTCTTCTTCTTCTGTCTCTCTCAATTTTACTCCCTCCTTCTACGCTTTCTTCTGATTTTTCTTTTATTATCCTTTTCGCCCTTTCTTCCGAATTCCATTTACGAATAGGATAACTTTTCTTTTATCTTGTAAAGATTATTTTTGGTCATAAACAAACAAACAAATAAAAAGGATATGGGTGAGAATTAAAAGATTATAACACTAAAATGAGATTCAAATAAGTATTAATCATAATGATGTTTGTATGTCTGTATAATCATAAACACACACGACCACATATACACAAACGAACACATATACACATACAAACACACACAAAAATCACACACACACGCAAACGCAACACACACATAAACACACACATCCAGAGTAAAAACTGGCTAGCGAACTATAATAACACAGTGAAAGAATCACAAAGAACATCGGATCGATATCATGTTAACAAAACATCTTAATCAATCACCAGTTAAAGATTAAATCCCTTTCTTTTTAATAAGTTCACTTTGGGGGAAGTCTTCAGTCATAAACAATGTAAATGTTAAGCGCGCCTGCCCTCCATGATCTTGATTTTTTTCTACCACATTCTTTCCTTCGTAAGTGTGGTGGAAAGTGCTAATTAATGTTGATAAGGCTTCTCATGGTGAAGAAGTTGAGAAAGAGAATGATTGGAGGGGAGGAGGATGAGGCGGGGAGAGTGGGGAGAGGGAGGAGTAAGGTGAGGGATAGAGAAAGCAGGAGAGAGGGTAGGAAGGAGGGAGGTAGAGAGGGAGAGGGTAGGTTTTGCGGGAGAGAAGGAGAGGGGGAGGGAGATGTGTTTTGAGGGAATTGAATGAAAATAGGAAGGCGGGGACGAGAGAGAAAGAGGGGGGTGGGGGGAGGGGAGAAAGAGAGAGACAAGCATAAAAATAAAGAATGAATAACAGTGGTCACCAATTCATTATATCCGAAGATTATTATTATCTTGATACACATACTCTGGATTATATTTGGTAATGATAAACTAATTGGAATTTTGCTGTTTTACTATAAGATGGGTAACCGGCGCCACCTGCAAAGCGCACCAGACAGGTTTTATTGCAGATGGAGAGCGTCACGCGAAATACCTAGAGCTTACTCGCTCTCTTTCGTCCACTCGCAATGTTACTAGAGTCATTTTTTGTGTTTTACAATATTATGAGGCTTACATGTGCCATCTAACAGGCTATCTTAATATTGCAAACTGCTAAAATTGTAGTACAGAGTCCAAATCAGATCTTTGTGTTTTTGCACTCATTCTGACAGTAGCATAGTTTTTTAGAAGACAAAAACAAATACAAAAAAATAAGGCATCCCAACGAAAATATATATACATATAAATAGAAGAGGAAGGCGACCTATGCTAACAGCTGCGAGTGTTTCAACACAAAGCAACCACACTGACACAGACTCCCATTGCAACCGGTGCACATCGTCTGGCTCACCGTCCTCTTCTCATTCTGCTTGCACATCCTGCACCGCCGGTACTTTAGAGCCAGAGGTCGGCATATTGCGGTGTTTCATCGCTCTCTGAAGTTAGTGGTTGGCTGAGACCGTGGATGGGACCATTCAAGGCTTTCTCTCCTGCTGGTCCCAGGCACGAGTGATGGTATCTATATTTGGTGTTCTAAACCTACTCTATTACGGTAATCATAACGATAATTTCCATCGTCTGTCACTAGATATAATTATCACTATTGGTACGATTGCAAATAACAATAATAGAAAACACTGTGATGGATGAAAGAAAACAAAGACGATCACGTCAACCGGATTTCGATATGACTCCGAAGGGATAAAAACTACGGACAAGAATGACAATTTCAATAAGGGTGATAGATATTACAGATGTATTTGTAAAACGAGAACTTATTAGAGAATATCTGAACATAGATGTATATCTATCAGTGAAGTAAAGAAAAAGGTGTTTATGTATTGAAACCATAAATCTATTCGTCCCTCCCCCTAAAAAAATACGTTTAATCGTGATTATAAAAAATAGAGTCAAATAATAAAACAGGGTTAATATACGACTTGAGTTAATATTTTATATTTCGTAGTTATATTTTCACGTTGGTTTGCAAATAATGTGTATATACACGTATATATGTGTGTATACATACATATATACATATATATACATATATATATATATATATATATATACATACAGACATATATGCAAATATGTAAACATACACATACACATACACACACACACACACACACACACACACACACACACACAGACATATATATATATATAATATATATATATATATATATATATATATATATATATATATATATATGTGTGTTGTGTGTGTATGTATGTATGTGTGTATGTATATATATGTGTGTATGTATATAATATATATATATTATATATTATATAACTATAAACATTATAGATATAGATATATATTTATATACATTTATATACACATTTATATACATGTATATATATACATATATATATATATATATATATATATATATATATATATTATATATATATATATATATATATTATATGATATATATATATATATGTATATATGTTTACATGCACATGTGTGTATATATACATATATGTGTATATGTCTATATATATATACATATATATATATATATATATATATATATATATATATTATATATATATATATACATATATATAGACATACATGCAAATATGCAAACATATATAAACACACAAACACGCATAAATGTGTGTGTATATATATGTATGTATGTATATGTGTCTGTATATATATATATATATATATATATATATATATATATATATTATATATATATATTATTGTGTGTGTGTCGTGTGTGTGTGTGTGTGTGTGTTTGTGTACATATGTACATATACATATATATATTATATATATATATATATATATATATATATATATACTGTATATATATATATAATATATATATATATATATATATATATAATACATATATGTACATATATATGTACATATATGTATATATATACATATATTATATATATATATATAATATATATATTATATATATATAATATATATATATATATATATTATATATATATATATATATATATATTAATATATATATATATATATATATATATGTATACATATTATATATATATATATAAGAGTATATATATATATATATATATATATATATATATATATATATACATTTATATACATATTATATATATGTATACATATGTATATGTATATATATATATATATATATTATAATATATATATATATATAT
>NW_028234436.1:20003398-20005898 GCF_977035675.1 Penaeus japonicus
ACAATAAAAGCGACCATTATTGTCATTGTCAACTGTTTCATTGTGGGTATCATAATGGCACCCTCAGAAGTGTATAAACATGATAATTTTACTTGAATGGACAACATTCAACATTTTTCGTAACAACAGCAACAAAATGGTAAGGCAAGGAGTCCTTCCTAATTTGCAACATTTTCGAAAGCGTGCAGAACGAATTCGCTTTGGCAATCATTCCATCCAACCCGACCCCAGCAAGAACTTTTAGAAATTTTGACTCGTAAAAAAATGTTACGACCGACATTTTTTGTGAAATTTCAAAAAGCACACACACATACAGGATGCGTTTTAAAGGCTTTTAAAAGTGTAACGGGGAGTACCGATGAGTACCCTGTGCCATACCCCCGACCTCCTTTTTTTTCCACACCCACCTGGATTCTAATGTCAAATTTTATAATTTTCACCCACTTTTTTTTCCTATTTCTATATTACACCTTATCTCTACTCTCTCTATTCCCTCGCCCGCCCGCGCCCACGCCCACCCCCTCCTCGTTTCTATCTCTCCAGTCATTTATCCATCTTTCTAGCTATCTGTCTATTTATATATATGTTGTGTCTGTCTGTCTGTCTGTTTGTCTATCTGTCTGTCTAATCATTAATTTATTTTACTTTTTTTTTTTTTTTGGAAAGTCAACCCGAGACCTTATAAGATACAACTCCTTTAAGAATGCAGTTCAAACATTTATTAATGAAGGAAATATTTGTTTTAAACGATACAAAATCTTGACTGTGTAAAGGTGCTTCATAATTGATTTAGACAAAGGCTCATTAATGAAAGACTAAGCAAACAGGTATTCACTTTGCCATGGGAGGGAATCAGTAGACATATCGTGTATAAAGGCGAAGAAAATAGTATAGAGAAGAAAAAAAGACGAGAAAAATAAGAAATTAACAGAATGGCAAAAAACAAACACAAAAAAAGAACATGATTCGATAAACAGATACAAAAAAATGAAGACACGATTATTCTTTCTTTCCCTGCGACAGACACACACACACACACACACACACACACACACACACACACACACAGTCCCTTTCTCCCCCTACTCCAACCCCCACCAAAAAAATAATAAATAAATAAAAACAATACTAATAATAATGACAGTAATCAGTTTGCTTTCCATTAGCAACCCAAAATTCACCAGAAAATCGAAACCGAACAATCAAAAAAATAGAAACGCAATTTTTGGATCGAACTGAGCCTACGAGAGCCGTGTCCACTGAGCACATCAATTCGCCTTCCCTCTTAAACAAAGTGCGCTCCTCTAAAAAACGAAATCAGTTCCATTCAGCTATAGATTAGGCCCGGGAGAGAGAATAGGAGGGTGATACGAATGCAGAGTGGGAGAGAGAGACAGGGAAAGGGAGGGAGGGTTAAGAATAGAGGGAAGAAGTGGAAATGGAGAAGAAGGGAATGAGGAATGGTAGGGGAAGGGAGAGGGAGGAGAGGGAAGAGGGAGGAGGGAGAGAGGGAGAGGGAAGAGGGAAGGAGGGAAGAGCGGAGGGAGAGGGAGAGGGGGAAGAGGGACAGAGGATAGAAGGGGGAGATGAGGGTGAGAGGGAGGGAGAGGGAGAGGGAGAGGGAGAGGGGGGAGAGGGAGAGGGAGAGAGAGAGACCACATGGCCACCACGTGGAGATATAAGAAGGCCACGTGGTCAAGATATGCTATAAAGACGAGGAAACTATCAATCAAGGGAAACTAGGAATTTATTTATAGCAACCTGGCTGGTCAAATATAAAATCTACCTCAGGTCAGTCACACTCAGTCGGACACTCGGACACACATTCCGTCAGATACACCGCCCTGTCCCTCACGGACTCCCACGGTCCCCTGCCTCTGACCCCCCCCCCTCCCCCCGCTTCGTCCGTGAGACACGCTAGCCTAACAGAAGACGTCCGCCAAGCCATCGCTACCAAGAAATTATCACTACATTACACGTGCCGCTATACAGCAATAAAGAAATCAAGAACAACAGGACTCTGACTTCAAAACCCTTTTGTGAGCACCCCTCACAGAGAGAGAGAGAGCTGTGGGAGAAAGAGAAAGAAAAGTGAGAGAGGCCTGTGGAGAGAGGGAAGAAAAGGTTATGGAAGGGGAGAGAAAGAGGAATCAAAGAAGATAAGAGTTGGAAGGAGAAGTAGAGAAAATAAGGAGAGCGATAGCCAATGGATGAAGTACGAAAGGAGGGGAGAGGGAGAAAAAAAAAAAAAAAAAAAAAAAAAAAAAAAAAAAAAAAAAAAAAAAAAAAAAAAAAAAAAAAAAAAAACAAAAAAAAAAAAAAAAAAAAAAAAAGAAAAAAAAAAAAAAAAAAAAAAAAAAAAAAAAAAAAAAAACAAAAAAAAAAAAAAAAAAAAGAAAAAAAAAAAAAAAAAAAAAAAAAAAAAAAAAAAAAAAAAAAACGGAAAAGATAAAGACATATCTAGAAGAAAAAAAAAGTGCAAGAAACAGCACAAACAAAC
>NW_028234436.1:20038398-20040898 GCF_977035675.1 Penaeus japonicus
ATGGGAAACGGAGAGAGAGAAGAGAAGAGAGGGAGTGTAGGGGGGCAGAGGGAGGGAGTGAAGGAGGCAGAGGGAAGGAGTAAAGGAGGGAGTAAATGCGGGAGAGGGAGAGGGTGAAGGAGGAAGAGAATGTGAGAAGGGAAGGCAGGGAGTGAAGGAGGGAGAGGACAGAAGAAAGTGATTGATGGAGGTGAAGAAGGGAGAGGGAAGGAGAGAATGAAAGAAGGAGGGAGAGAAGGGAATAGACTAGTGAAGAAAGGAGAGGAAAGGAGAGAGAGAGAGAACGAGAAAAAAAAAGAGAGAGAAAAGAAGGGAGAGGGAGAGAGGGGAAACATACTCGATCATTACATAACAATATAAGCACTGAACCAAGTGACCTTCGGTAGATCGAAAATAACCCACCTAGCCCCAAACCCACCAAACTCAAAAAATCAATCAAGCCCTCACAGCCCACCTAACTCCAAAACCCACCCAGAACATAATACCATTTATCCAACTCACATAACCAAGTAACCCATCCAGTCCACAAACCTTACCCACCCAGCCCACACGCCCATACCCATACACCCACCAAACCCACAAACCCACCCAGACCCAAAGCCCACCATACCCACAGACCCACCAAACCCACAAACCCACCCAGACCCAAAGCCCACCATACCCACAGACCCACCAAACCCACAAGACCCCCACAAAACCAACGCACTCAACCCACCGAGCACACCCAAACGTACCTAACCCATCTAGGCCCACCTAACCGACCCAGACGCTCCCACTAACTTCCTTTAACACTTCTCGACCCCGAACGCTTCATTAACAAAGAAGCGATTCCGTGACGCCTTAATGATCTAGCCTTACAGCGTCTTCACCTGTAATGATGATTTGAGAAGATTCTCGGCTTCTTCTGATAATGGGGAGAGAGAGGGAGAAAGGAGGGAGGGAATGAGAGAGAGAAGGAGGGATGGGGAGAGAAAGAGAGGGTGGGAGAGAGAGGGAAGGAGGGATGGGGAGAGAAAGAGAGAAAGAGAGGGAGGGAGGGAGGGAGGGATGGGGAAAGAAAGAGAGGGGAGGTAGAGGGAGGCATAGAGGGAGGGAGGTAGGGAGGGAGGGAGGGAGGGAGGGAAGGGAGGACGGAAGGAGAGAGAGGTGGGGCATGAAAGAGGGAGAGGAAGAGTGAGTGGAGGAAAGAGAGAGAAGGGACAGGAGAGAGGGAGAGGTAAAGAAAGGAAGAAAGATAGAAAGAGGCCTGTAGAGAGAGACAGAGAGAGGGGGGGGCGGTGGAAGGCGGACTGCGTTCCAAAAGCCATACGATTCTCATCAGCAAGGACGAAGAAAGGGAGAAATGAACGTAAAGATGGAGGGAGAAGACGGAAAAAGAAGAAAGAGGGAAGAAGATAAGGATGAGCAGTGAGGGAGAGGGAAGTAGAGAATGAGTGAGACAGAGAGAGGGAAGTAGAGAATGAGGGAGACAGAGAGAGAGAAGTAGAGGATGAGGGAGAGGGAAGTAGAGAATGAGGGAGATAGAGAGCAGGAAGTAGAGGATGAGGGGAGACAGAGAGAGGGGAGTAGAGAATGAGTGAGACAGAGAGAGGGGGAGAACGAGTACTATCTGGAGGAAAAGCGTGTGGCCTTAATCAAGGAGCGGCGAAAGGGCGGAGTGAATTAACGTTTTCCTTCAAAGCAGATCCAGGGAAGGAGTGTTAATGTGCTCGCTCTGCTCCCGCGTCCTGCTTTTCCTGCTCTGTTTCTTCCTCCGGTGCTTATGCAGGCTTGTTCTTCTTCTCTTTTTTCCTCCCCGTCTTCTTCTTCCTTCTCCTCTACTTCCACCTCTTCCTCACAATATTCTGTTTCATCCTCCTCTCCTTTCTAATGCTGTCCTCCTCCTCCACCGCCACCACCTCCGCCGTCTCTTCTACCTCCTTCTCCATATTTTCCTTTTTCTGCTTATCATTATTAGCAGTATTATCATTATTATCATTATTCTCCTAATCTTACTCTTCTTCCTCCTCCTCCTCCGTATCTTCACCTCTTCCCTATCTCCACCTCCTCCATCTCCTCCCTATCTCCTCCATCTCCCCCTCCACCTCCTCCCTATCTTCTCATCATCTTCCACCTCCTCCCTATTTCCTCTTCCACCTCCATCACCTTCTCCCCTCACTAATCTCCTCCTCCTCTCACCCACCTCCTCCTCTCACTAATTTCCTCCTCCTCTCATTCACTTCCTTCTCCTCTCACTAATCTCCTCCTCCTCCTCCTCCTCCTCCTCCCACCCACCTCCTTCTCCCCTCACTAATCTCCTCCTCTCTCACCCACCTCCTCCTCCTCCTCCTCCTCCTCCTCCTCCTCCTCCTCCTCCTCCTCCTCCTCCTCCTCCTCCTCCTCCTCCTCCTCCTCCTCTCTCACCCACCTCCTTCTCCCAGGGGTGCGAAAGAAAGAGGGGAAACAAGCAGTTTGCGAAGGGAAAATGTCCACTACCAAGAGACACTGGGGAAAGGATAGC
>NW_028234436.1:20050898-20053398 GCF_977035675.1 Penaeus japonicus
AAGGACCTTTCTCCGTTTCTGGGTCGCTACTCAGGGTTTGTGAATGATGAAATATCTGCCATGGTTGAAGTGAGGGTGCTTAAACGTCTGACTCTGTTTCAGCTTAATCTATTTTTGGGGCCTCACTCGCACCCCTTCTATTTCTCTCTCTCTCTCTGCCTATCTGTTTATTGATCTCTCAGTCCTTCTATCTTTCTTTCTCTCTCTTACTTTAGCTCCCTATTTTTCTCTATCTTTCTATTTCGTCATCTCTCTTTCTCTTTCTTTCTATTTTTCTTTTTTTCTGTCTGTCTGTCTGTCTGTCTCTCTTCTGTATGTAAAAGTATGTAAAAAAAAATCACGCATTTCTAGTTCCTTCCACCTATAACTAGATTTCAGCCCCGGTACATCTGCTTTCAATATATGCTCTTTATCAACGTCAGTCACTACTTTCACCCAAAGATTTTTTTTTATCTGTCTTTTTCCTTTTAGTTTTTATTTTCTCTTTTTTTTTTGTTGTTGTTAATTTGTTATTTCACAAACTGACAATGTACATATATATACATACATATATACATATATATTATATACACACACTTCTCTTTCCCCTAACCTTTCTCTACTTCAAATGACAAACACAATAAAAGGACATCCAAATTTCTAACAAATGGTACTACGTCGACGTGCACAATACAGTATACACACATTCCAATATTCCCATAGACACAATTATCAACAAAAAAGAAAAGGAAAAAAAACACTCAGATAACCTTTAACCTTACTGTCCAACCCAATCCCAGAACTATATATAGATATATCTTTCCGATAACCCATAATATAGAAGACCCACGAAGACCCGAGAAAAGAATAATTTAATACCTGTGTCTGTCCCCGGGCACAAAAAGATCCGGCGACCTTTGAGAGTTCCTTTGAAAGAAGAGACTTTATGATATAGAGTAGTCCTCCCTCGAAATCAACAATGAACGCCTTTTCTATAGACCTGTGTATTGGGGCGACGCGCGTTATGAGGACTTTCTCTTTCTCTTTCTCTCTCTCTCTCTCTCTCTCTCTCTCTCTCTCTCTCTCTCTCTCTTTCTCTTTTCTTTGTTTCTCTTTCTCTCTCTCTCCCTCTCCCTTTTTGTCTCTCTCTCCCTTTTTCTCTTTCTCTTTTCTTTCTCTCCATTTCTCTCTCTTTCTCTTTCCTTTCTCTTTCTCTTTTGCTCCCTCTCTCTCTCGCTTTCTCTTTCTCTTTCTCTCTTTTTTTCTCTTTCTCTCTCGCTCTCTCCCTCTCTCTCTCTCTCTCTCTCTGTGTGTGTGTGTGTGTGTGTGTGTGTGTGTGTTCCAATTACATCCACTTCCTCCGTTTTTCATCTTCCAAGACGCAAACCCGTACCTAGTCACACGCAGCCCAAGGCGTATCTATTCACCTTAGGAAATTAACCCACAAAGGAATCAACCTTATTGTAGGATCACACACATGGGAGTGAGAGGTGGGAGGAGGGAGGGGGGAAGAGGAAAGGGAGGGGGAGGAATCTGAAAGAAACGGTTGTGGGGAAGAAGGATGTGAGAGAAGGGGGAGGGAGGGGAAGGAATGTATGCGGAGAGAAGAGAGGGGAAGGATGGGATGTGAGAGATAGGAAGGGAAGGGTATATCTGAAAGAGGGGGAGGTAGATTGCAATAATGGGGGAGGGTGTAAACAAGGGAATTGGGAGAAACGAGAAGAGGGAAGGGAAGGGAGATAAATGATAGGAAGGGGACTAAAGGCATTTGTTGTGTGTGTGTGTGTGTGTGTGTATGTGTCTCTTTTGTCCCTCTCTCTCTCGGCTATCTCTTCTCTTTCTCTTTTTTTCTCTTTTTTTCGCGCTCTCTACCTCTCTCTCTCTCTCTTCTGGGGTGTGTGTGTGTGTGTGTGTGTGTGTTGTGTGTGGGTTTACTCTTTACTTCCACTTCCTCCGTTCTGCCAAGACGCAAAACCCGTACCTAGTCTCAGCACACCAAGGCGTTATCTATCTACCTTTTCACCTTAGGTTACAAGGAATCAAATATTGTAGATCACACAATGGGTGACACACATGGTGAGAGGAGGGAGGTGGGAGGGAGGGAGGTAAGGGATGGGGAGGAGGGGAGGAAAGAAACGGTGGTGGGGAAGAAGGATGTGAGGGAAGGGGGGAGGAGGGGGAAGAGGATGCGGCGGATGAGAAGAGAGGGGAAGGGGGGTTGGTGAAGATAGGAAAGAAGGAAGTATTCTATAAGAGGGGAGGGGGGGAGGTAGATTGCAATAATGGGGGAGGGTGTAAACAAGGGAATTGGGAGAAACGAGAAGAGGGAAGGGAAGGGAGATAAATGATAGGAAGGGGACTAAAGGCATACACCAAGAAAAAGTTGGATAATGGAAGTGTGAAGGAGAAGGAGAGTGAGAGGGAAAGGAAGGAGGGAAGTGGAGGAAGGAAGGGAGGGGGAAACTAGAAGACGGAAGGGGGGGAGGATTAAAAAAGAAGGTAGGATGGAGCTGTAAGGATA
>NW_028234436.1:20055898-20060898 GCF_977035675.1 Penaeus japonicus
TGTTTAGTTTAGCCTGTTCTGTGAAAAACACATGACATTAAATGTCCTAAGGTTTGGTTGCTGCTATGTCCAAGGTTACCGCTGAATCTAAATGAATAGAAATAATTAAATAAATGAATAAATAATACCCTTTGGAGCCGGGCAATACCTCTTACCGCACCTGAAGATATGATGTTTCACGTCTAATATACACTGCTGGCCGCACTTTGGGCAATTACGATATCCTAATATAGCACCGTGTTCCTGTGCAAAAATTATCAGTAGTTCGGTATTATCACCATAAGTCTTGACAAAGTCAGTATACGACAATGCACAACCGACACACGACATGACTGATTCGGCGGGAAAGAGCAGAAGCGAAGCAGTTTCGAAAGCATAGAGGTGTGTATTGTTGCGCCAGAACTTACGTTACTTATTATATAGTGAAGCAGTACATATTTATCATAATCATACAGATACATATGTAAATAAAATATGATAGGGGAATAGTAACTCATAATATTCATGCATTTACCTAAAATCTAGGATTTGCTTACTTAAGAACTAGTTTTCATCGGAGAGATAATGTGCGTTCAGTGGTTAAGGATGGCCGGGACGGACCGCGGGAAAATTGGCTAGGTAATATTAATATCTTTATTAATATCTGCCGCTTGTTTTTCTTCTTTTCATTAATGTTTCATATACACTTTGTTTTATCACATTTTGTGCATAATTTCTCTGCATGTGAAAATGATATATTAGACGGTTTGTTGACATTGAACTTATGCGTAGAGCGAGGTGCTGAGCGACAAATAACCTAAGTATAAAAATTAACTAAAAATAGGGCATTTCGTGCCCCATTTTTTTCTTCTTTTAATGCTTTGTATACATATAGTTCTTTCACTAAGTTTGGTTGCCGTGTGTTAAAATTTGATCTCCTTTAGTATTATCATATATTTATATAGCAGTCCTAGTTGTAATGCTATGTGTCTTGGGTTAACCTCACGTTCCACAGTGGTCCAAAACACCTAAAATTCTGGCCAAAGATAATTTCTTAGAAACGGAAATTTGCATTTCCTAAATGAAAAGCTACAACTATTAGCTACAGCTATTAGTGAAATCCATCATTTATAGATGAATAACAACCCATTTAAATCACAGAGTAAAATATTGAAATCCTAGTTTTCTAGTTATTCTACATGAAATTGACTTGGATATTTATGTGATGATACATTACCATATTTACTTGTTAGAAATAATAAGAATCTCCTCGAAACATATCTTAATGTAATTTTATAGATAATTTTCTTAAATTGCATGTACACAACGAATCGGATCGAATCGGCTACTGAGATATGTTCCTTTAGAGAGGTTGAGCATTTTGTAATCAATATTTGTCAAAACTATTTCCCCACATTTGCCCCTTTAGCTATAATTCATGTAATTCATGTGCCGGCATATACAGTCAATAGAAAAATAAGGTAAAGACTCAGCCGAACATTTTTTTGTTGTTGTTAGCGATAGTTCAAGGTCACATTATAATAGAACATGGTGTATGCATTATCGTTTACTTGCAGATGACTGGAATCACTAGAAGAAAAATAATTGATAAATACATCCAGAATCATCATGGCACATCGTTTGAAGCTCTCATTAAAAGTGAAATAGATAAAGATTTAAATCAACAAAAGATGAAAATGACACCAGCTGCAATTGCTACTTTCAAAAATGAGATCCTGGTGCGATGGAGGAAAGCTAAGTACATGAAAGATAGGTTTTTGAAGAACAATAGTGACTGGCTTGACAATAATTTAAAACTCACTCTAGATATGGATGTGGAAGAAGACATATTACATAGGCCTACCGAAAGTTGCACACCAAAAAGGGGAAGAAAACCAGCTGCTTTCAATAGGGCGAGTGACAGAACTAAGCGAAGGAAAACAGAAGAAATAAACTGTGTCATTGTCTTATCCTTCTTATTATTACCCTCCATTTACAAAAATTAACCTTTATATTGATTGTTTATGTTAATTTAGTGCGAAGACTGCATACTAACTCCGCAGGTTTTTGGCCAAGAAACTGGGGATTTGAACCACTGTGCGTTGGTTCAAACACAGGATTCTTGAACATACGGGTGATTCAATTAGAACAGGTCTACCTCTGAACAGACCATCGTTCTCTGCTATCCACCAGAAGAGAAGGCAAGGAAGGGGAAGGAAAGAAGAGGAACAAGAAGAAAAGGCATGAAAGTGGGAAGGTAAGAATAAGAACAAAAAGAGAAGGCAAGGAAGGGGAAGGAAAGAAGAGGAACAAGAAGAAAAGGCATGAAAGTGGGAAGGAAAGAATAAGAACAAAAAGACAAGGCAAGGCAGGGGGAAGGAAAGAAGAGGAACAAGAAGACAAGGCAAGGAAGGGGGAAGGAAAGAATAGGAACAAAAAGAGAAGGCAAGGAAGGGGAAGGAAAGAAGAGGAACAAGAAGAAAAGGCAAGAAAGTGGAAAGGAAAGAATAAGAACAAAAAGACAAGGCAAGGAAGGGGCAAGGAAAGAAGAAGAACAAGAAGAGAAGGCATGAAAGTGGGAAGGTAAGAATAAGAACAAGAAGAGAAGGCAAGGAAGGGGGAAGGAAAGAAGAGGAACAAGAAGAAAAGGCATGAAAGGGGGGAGGAAAGAATAGGACCAAAAAGAGAAGGCAAGGAAGGGGGAAGGAAAGAAGAGGAACAAGAAGAAAAGGCATGAAAGTGGGAAGGTAAGAATAAGAACAAAAAGAGAAGGCAAGGAAGGGGGAAGGAAAGAAGAGGAACAAGAAGAGAAGGCATGAAAGTGGGAAGGTAAGAATAAGAACAAGAAGAGAAGGCAAGGAAGGGGGAAGGAAAGAAGAGGAACAAGAAGAGAAGGCAGGAGAGTGAGAAGGAAAGAATAGGAACAAGAAGAGAAGGCAAGGAAGGGGAAAGAAAGAAGAAGAAAAAGAAGAGAAGTCAAGGAAGGGGGAAGGTAAGAATAAGAACAAAAAGAGAAGGCAAGGAAGGGGGAAGGAAAGAAGAGGAACAAGAAGAGAAGGCATGAAAGTGGGAAGGTAAGAATAAGAACAAGAAGAGAAGGCAAGGGAGGGGGAAGGTAAGAATATGAACAAGAAGAGAAGGCAAGGAAGGGGGAAGGAAAGAAGAGGTACAAGAAGAAAAGGCAAGGAAGGGGGAAGGAAAGAATAGGTACAAGAAGAGAAGGCATGAAAGTGGGAAGGTAAGAATAAGAACAAAAAGAGAAGGCAAGGAAGGGGGAAGGAAAGAAGAGGAACAAGAAGAAAAGGCATGAAAGTGGGAAGGTAAGAATAAGAACAAAAAGAGAAGGCAAGGAAGGGGGAAGGAAAGAAGAGGAACAAGAAGAGAAGGCATGAAAGTGGGAAGGAAAGAATAGGAACAAGAAGAGAAGGCAAGGAAGGGGAAGGAAAGAAAAAGAACAAGAAGAGAAGGCATGAAAGTGGGAAGGTAAGAATAAGAACAAGAAGAGAAGGCAAGGGAGGGGGAAGGTAAGAATATGAACAAGAAGAGAAGGCAAGGAAGGGGGAAGGAAAGAAGAGGTACAAGAAGAAAAGGCATGAAAGTGGGAAGGTAAGAATAAGAACAAAAAGAGAAGGCGAGGAAGGGGGAAGGAAAGAAGAGGAACTAGAGAGGAAAGAGAAAGAAAAAGGGAATGGGAAGGGGAGAGGAAAGAAAGAGAGACAGAGAGGCAACAAAGTGCAAGACAGAGTGAAAGAGAGAAAAAAGGAAGGAAGAGAGAAAGGAATCTAGAGAAAGAGAGAGACAGAGGAGAGACTTAGAGAGAGAGAGAGAGAGAGAGAGAGAGAAAGATAAATATATAGAAAAAAAAAAGAATGAATAAGACTGAATAACTCCACAACACAGGGGACGTATAAGATACCTTCCGAATCACATTTCGATCAGAAATAATACATTTCAGATGATATAAGGATAAGAAAGCCAGAAAGAGATAAAACCAAGAACAATTGAAAGACGGAAAAAGGAGACAGACAGACTAACAAACAACCCGAGCAAGAAGGTAGAAACAGGTCCCAGACACCATGTAAAATACCGCGTCTCATCTCTCACCATGGCCAAGATTACACCGAGAGGCCGTAGCCAATCGTATGTCTTCGTGGCCGTCGCCTTCAACGCCTCCTTCGGGATATTAGCTTTATTACGGGTGGGAAGCTTGCCATGATATCCTGGAAGGCTTTTACTTGTCTCATATATTTCCCTTCCGGGATTTTTTTTTTTTTTTTTTTTTTTTTTTAAGTAGGTTGGAAACGGTTCTGATTAGGGAGAGTGATTGGAGCTGGGGACGGTGGGGAGTGGGGGGGACGGGAGTGTGTGTGTGTGTGTGTTAAAAAGCGAGCGGTCGAGAGAGAGAGAGAGAGAGAGAGAGAGAGAGAGAGAGAGAGAGAGAGAGAGAGAGAGAAAATGATATCCGATGAAAAAAAAAGAAGTCAATATATAAGAGTACCGGAAAGACAGATAACGGCTATTGAATAATGTTGAAATAATAATAAGAAAACGATAATCACAGATACAGAGAAAGAGAGAGAGAATAAGAAAGAGAGAGAGAGAGATTGATATATATATAGAGAGAGAGAGAACGAGAGAAATGGATTGAGATTGAGAGAGAGCGCGAGAGAAATAGATTAAGAGTGAGAGAGAGAGAGAGAGAGAAACAAAAACACAGACAGCGACAGAAACAAAGGCACACAGACAGACAGAAAACAGAGACAAAGAGAAGAAATAAAAGAAAGTGGAAAATAAGCGAATAAGACACCAAATCCATGTAATACAATCTAGATATTCCCAAAGGAAACATGACCCGCGCCGGAACGGAACTCCATCACGTACGGTTGCAGAGGTCACGTTGACTGCAACCTCCGTGACTAGTTGCCTTTGCAAATTTATGGATGGAATTGATGGTGGTTTCCCTGTGTATCGGGAGATACACAGATAGATAGATAGAGAGACAGAGACAGAGAGAGAGATGA
>NW_028234436.1:20070898-20073398 GCF_977035675.1 Penaeus japonicus
AAATATCCAGTTAGAGTGTGAAATAGGATACCAGGGTGATTTATGCAGAGTCCTGCTTTAGCATAAGGGATTTTATAGGATATAAAACCGGGAATAAAAAAAATAATAAAAAATAAAAAAAAACGTACAGCTAAAATGAATGAATGATTCATGGCAGTAGCGGTGGTGAGGCTATGAAAGTAACGTCGATGATAAAAAAAAAAACGACAAAATTGATACTAATAATGATGGATATAATGATGATCCGGTTTCCCGTCACGAAACTCCCTCGCAAAGGCTAGGGCTATATCTCACACCGAAGGATTTTTGAGTAGGCAGTGAGAGGCCATTACGCCGAGGAATGCCCGTCTTAACCTTGGACCGAATCCGGAACTTGGAATCGGGCCGCGCGATCCGATATGCTACAGAATGTTAACGATATAATGATGATAATGATGTTAATGAGAATTATGAGAACAATGATAGTAATAATAACAATGATAGTAATAATAACAATGCCAGCAACAGTGATAATGATAATGAAGTAGTAATAATCATAATAACAATATTTCTAATGATAATGATAATAATGATGATAATGATGATGATAATGTTAATGATGATAATAATGATATAATGATAACAACACCAGCAACAATGATAAGGATGATTATAGTAATAATCATTATAACAATGGTGGTAATAATGATGATGATAATGATAATGATGATGATAATGATAGTAATAATAACAATATCATTTTTGTTGTCCTTATTATCATTATAAGTACTATCATCATAATCAGCTATATAGTTATTATCATCATTGTCATCATTATTATTATCATCATTGTTACTACTACTAATTATCATTATCCTTATTAGTTTCTTTTTTTGCCATCATCATTTATATAATTATTATTAATAGTAATACTGTCGTTATTTTTATCATAATTCTCTTATTACTATCATTATCAGAATATAGAATGATCATCATCATCACTATCATTACTGTCATTATTAATAATTTTGCCGCAATCATCCTCACTATCATAACTTTTTTTTTTTTTACCATAATCATTACTGTTCTTTCTTATTAGCCACTAACCTATTAAGGTTGTTCGTGTACTAAGGTATCCATCTACTGGTAATAATCATATACATAGCAAGTCGATGACAGAGTTGGGGGAGGAAGGAGGGTGAGAGGAGGTGGGAGGGAGGAAGGAGAGTGAGAGGAGGTGGGAGGGAGGATGGGATGGGGAGAGTGGGTAGGGAGGGAAAAGGGAGGAATGGGGAGAGGGAGAGGGGAGGGAAGAAGGAGGGTGAAAGGAGGTGGGAGGGAGGAAGGAGGGTGAGAGGAGGTGGGAGGGAGGAAGGAGGGTGAGAGGAGGTGGGAGGGAGGAAGGAGGGTGAGAGGAGGTGGGAGGGAAGAAGGAGGGTGAGAGGAGGTGGGAGGGAGGATGGGATGGGGAGGATGTGTAGGGAGGGAAAAGGGAAGGATGGGGAGAGGGAGAGGGGAGGGAAGAGGGAGGGTGAGAGGAGGTGGGAGGGAGGATGGGATGGGGAGGATGTGTAGGGAGGGAAAAGGGAAGGATGGGGAGAGGGAGAGGGGGAGGAAGGGGAGGATAGAGGGAAGAAGAGAAGATGAGATGAGCTGGCTTGTGTAGTGCCTTAATTAAGAGAGTCTTGGTTTCGTTAATGTGATGTAGGACTTCCTAATAGATCGACCTTCTTTCACCCCCTCTAACCCCACCTCCTCTTTTCCTAACGCTCCTCCTCCACCTCTAACCCCCTCCTCCACCTCTAACCTAACCTCCTCTTTTCCTAACGCCCCTCCTCCACCTCTAACCCCCTCCTCCACCTCTAACCCCACCTCCCCTTTTCCTAACGCCCCTCCTCCACCTCTGACCCCTCTTCTCCACCTCTGACCCCCCTTATCCTCCTCTAACCCCACCTCCTCCACCTCCTCTTTCCCTAAGTTCTTCTTCCACCTCTAACCCCACTCCTCCACCCTTAACTCCCCTTCTCCTCCCCTAACCCCACCTCAATCCTACCCAACCTCCCTGCCCCCTCCTCTTCTCATCCACCCCTATTTCCCCCCATCTCCAACTCCCTAGCCCCCCCCCCCATTTTTTTTCTTTACCAACCCCCCAACCCAACCCCCTTAAACCCCTCCAACCGTACATTCTCCTGCAAGTCTCTCCTCATGGGCATAGTTCTTTGTTATTGTAGTTATTTCCCTATTTTGTTGTTACTGTTATCATTGTTGTTTTGGTTTCATTCATTCATATTGTATCTGTTGTTGCCTTTGGTTACTGTTTTGATCATGTTTATAATTACCACTATGACTATTCAACATCGTCTTGTCGACAGCAACGGCATTGTCTTTATTATCAAAATCGTTATTAAGACAATCATCCTCCCAGGAGTAAACTGCAATAGCCATTATGAAGATCAGGCATCTAAATGTCGTTTTCAATGTTCCATGGATCGTACAGCCTTCGCCAAACTATGGTTATCAG
>NW_028234436.1:20093398-20100898 GCF_977035675.1 Penaeus japonicus
TTCTTTCTCTTTCTTTCTCGTTTTTTTTCTGTCTCTTTCTCTTTCTCTTTTTTTCTCTTTCTCTTTCTCTCTTTCTCTCTCTTTCTTTCTTTTTTTTTTCTTTTTCTTTCTCTTTCCTTTTCTCTCTCTCTCTTCTCTCTCTTTTCTCTATCTCCCACTTCTCCTCTCTCTTCCTTCACTCTCTCTCGTTTCCTTACCTTTTGTTTCCTCTCTCCCTTCTTTTACGTCTTTCTCTCTCTCTCTTTCTTTTCTCTCCTCTCTCTCTTTTCCACTCCCCCACTCACTCTCCCTTTTTTTCTTTTTCTCTCTCCTTACTTGTCCTATTTACTCTTTCATCCCCTCCCTACTCTCTCTCCGCTTTCTATCTCCTATTCTTTCTCTCTCTTTCTCTCTCTCTTCTCTCCCTCACTTCTCTTTCTCTTCTATCTATATATCTATCTATCTATCATCTTATCTATCTCTCTTTCTCATCTCTATCTCCTTCTCTCTCGCCTTCTCTCTCCTTTTTCCTTGTCCCTTCTCTTTCTTTCTTTCTTTTTTCTTTCTCTCTCTTCCTCTCTCTCTCTCTCTCTCTCTCTCTCTCTCTCTCTCTCTCTCTCTCTCTCTCTCTCTCTCTCTCTCTCCCTTTCTCTCTCTCCCTTTCTCTTTCTCTTTCTCTCTCTCTTTCTTTTTTTCTTTCTCTTTCTCTCTCTCTCTCTCTCTGCCTCTCCTTTTCTTCCTGTCTCCCTCTCCTTTTCATCCTCTCTCCCTTTCTTTTACCCCACCCCTTTCTCTCTCTCTCTTTCTTTCTCTCTCTCTCTCTCTCTCTCTCTCTCTCCTCTCTTTCCCCCACTCCTTACTACTCTTCCCCCCGCTCACTGCCATCCCGTTTTTGTTTTTTTTTCTCTCCTCTCTCTCCCCTCCCTTTTCCTTTCGCTATCCTTCCTCCCCCCCTCTCTCTCTCTCTCGCTTTCTATCTCTATCTCTATCTCTCTCTCTCTCTCTCTTATCTCCTCTCTCAATCCCACTTCTCCTTCTCCCTCTCTCTCTCTCTCTCTCTCTCTCTCTCTCTCTCTCTATCTATCTATCTATCTATCTATCTATCTATCTATCTATCTATCTCTCTCTATCTCTATCTCTATCTCTCTCTCTCCCTCGCCCTCTCTCTCTTCCTCTTCTTCTCCTTGTCCCTTTCTCTTTCTTTCTTTCTTTCTTTCTTTCTCTCTCTCTCTCTCTCTCTCTCTCTCTCTCTCTCTCTCTCTCTCTCTCTCTCTCTACCACGCTCTCCCTCTCTCTCATACGTCTCTCTTCTCTCTCCCACCTCTCTCTCCTCTCCGGCATCTCCTTCTCTCTTTCTCTCTCTCTATCTCTCCCTTTCTCTCTCCTTATCTCTCTCTCTTCTCCCTTTCGCTTTCTCTTTCTCTTTCCTCTTTCTTTTTTTTTTTTCTTTCTCTTTCTCTCTCTCACTATCTCTGCTCTCTGCCTCTCCTTTTCTTCCTGTCTCCCTCTCCTTTTCATCCTCTCTCCCTTTCTTTTCCCCCACCCCTTTTTCTCTCTCCTCTCTTCTTCTATCCTCTCTCTATCTTTCCCCTTCCTTCCTCATTCCCCCACTCACACCCCCCCCACCTTCCTCTCTCCCCCCCTCTCTCTCTTTTCTCTCTCCCTTTTTCCTTTCCTATCCATTCCTTCCTCCCCACCACCCTCTCTCTCTCTCCTCGCTTTCTACTCTATCTCTATCTCTCTATCTCTCTCTCTCTCTCTACCTTCTTCGCTCTTCCCTCTCTACCCTTCACTCTCATTGTCTACACCTCCTCCTCTCCTCCTCTTCCTCCGCTCATCTCCCTCCCTCTCTCCACTCTCTCCTCTCGCCTCCACAGTCTCTCTCTCTCTCTCTCTCTCTCTCTCTCTCTCTCTCTCTCTCTCTCTCTCTCTCTCTCTCTCTATCTATCTCTCTCTCTTCCTCTTCTTCTCCCTCTCCCTTTCTCTTTCTTTCTTTCTCTATCTTAAAAATTCTGACTGACTGATGAAAAACAAAAAAGAAACAAAGAGAAACCAAAAACAACATGAAAAAAAAAAATGAAAAAGACTGAAGAAACAAAAAAAAAAAAAAGAAAAAGAAAAAAAGAAAAAAAAAAAATGGAAAAGAAAAAAAAAAATAAAAAAACAAAGAAGAAAAAAACACACAACATGTGCCCCCCGACACCCCTCACACCCACCCCGCTCCCCCCCCCCACATCCCCAGCCAGCCCTCCCTGCCCTCCCGCCCCTCCCCCACCCGTGTCCCCCCCCACAGCCCGCATCCCCACCGTCCAAGCCCCCCCCTACACACCCCACAGCCCCTCCCCCAAGCAGCAGCTCCGCCAAAACGAACACCGCCACCCAGATGCATAACACGCCGCTGCCTCCCTCGCCCCCCCCCGCCCTCCCCCCCCCTCCCTCTCCTCCCCCCAGCCCCCCTCCTCCCCGCAGCCCCCGCCCCCCCCATCTCCCCCCCCTCCCTGCGCCCATCCGCCCCCCCCCCCCCCCCCCCCCCGCTCCTCTCCCCCTCCCCCTCCATCCCACCCCCCCCCCCCCCCCCCCCGCGCCAGCGCCCACCCCCCCCCCCCCGCCCACCCCCCCCCCCCTCTCCCAACCCCCTCACCCCCCCCCTCCCCATCCCCCCCGGCCGTCCCACCCCCCCCCCTCCCTCCCCCACACATCACCCAATGCCCTCCTCCCCCCCCCCGACCCCTCCCCTCATCCCGCCCCTCCCCCCATCCCCCCCCCACCCCTGCCGCTACCCTTCTTTCACCCGTTTCCCCGCCCCCCCCCCCCCCCCCCCTCTCCAGCGCCCAACCCCCACCCCTCCTCCCACACGCCCCCCCTTTCCCTCTCATTCTCTCCAGCATCCAACAGCAGAGCGCTATCCCTACCTATCCGGCATAAAAAAAGGACTTAAAAATGAGCATACACTTCTAGTCACTTTAAGGTGGAAGGGGGAAGGGACAGGGGGAGAGAGTAGGGACTGGGGCAAAGGGCGGAGGGGTGGGGGGATGATGAGGGGGTTAGTGGGGATGTGATGGGGTACTCGCATAGTGGCGAGGACATGCTTGAAGAGTAGTTGGTTGAGATTATTTGATTCATATAAGATCATCATCACTATCATCACCACCATAGAACCGTAATTATCACCATAATCATCAACATTATGTGTATTTTAATTTTATATAAAGTATATATATATAATTATATAGATCTATATATATATATATATATATTTATATGTATGAGTGTGTTATGGTAATGTAAGTTAGTATTATATATATTATATATATATATATTTATATATAAATATATATATATATATATATATAATTTATATGTGTGTGTAAATGTGTGTTGTGTGTGTGTGTGTGTGTGTGCGTGTGTGTGTGTGTGTGTGTGTGTGTGTGTGTGTGTGTGTGTGTGTGTGTGTGTGTGTGTGTGTGTGTGTGTGTGTGTGTTTCTCTCTCTCTTTTTCCAAAAACTAAGCATCTTGTTCATTTGTTTTCTTTATCCTAGCTTATTGCTTTCATTTTCTCTACAGAATAAAAACTGCTTCAACTGACCCACTTAACTTGTCTGATCCGTTTTTATTCTCAATCAAATTAAAGAAGACTCTGAAACTGTAATGAAATTCATAAAGTTAGATATATAAATTACCAAATTAATCAATGAAACCAGATGCTATTAGCAGAAATAATAGATCAAAGAATAATTGTGTTTTGTCAAAATTATGGAAATATATAATATTATTTACATATGTTTACATAAATATAAATAAATAAATAATATATATATATATATATTATATATATATATATATATAATTTATATATAAAATATATATGTTGTGTTGTGTGTGTGTGTGTGTCTGTGTGTGTGGTGTGTGTGTGTGTGTGTGGTGTGTGGTGTGTGTGTGTGTGTGTGTGTGTAGTGTGTGTGTGTCTGTGTGTGTGTGTGTGTTATATATAATATATAATATCTCTATATATATATATCTATCTATATATATATATATATATATATATTTATATATATGTATATGTATATGTATATGTATATTGTATATGTATGATGTATATGTATATGTATATGGTTATGTATATGTATATGTATATGTATATATAATATATATATATATATATAATATAAATATATATATATATATATATATATATATATTAATATAATTATTAATATATATATACATATATATATATATATATATATATATATATATACATACACACACATACACTCACACATACACACACACATACCCACACACACACACACACACACACACACACACACACACACACACACACACACACACACACACATATATATATATATATAAATAGCTTCCTATAGATATATATATATATATATATATATATATATATATTATATATATATATTCCCCTCAAATCACCCACCGATTTTTGTTAAAAAAAATTAACATTACATCAATATAATCATCACGAATAACATTGCAAAATCGCAAAGGAGTTACAATTTGCATTATGTATGAAGACAAGTGATTGCCATGCACTTGTTCGTACCATGGGAAATTACTGATAAATGGGTATACTATTTATGCATGATAAATGAACAGCCAGAGTGAACGAGCATCTCCATTACTGTGACAGTGTTATTTTATCTTTTCATTGTAATTAAAATCGTGTTAACATGATATCAAACACGTCCTCGCCGGTAAAACAATGAGAGAGAAAGAGAGAAAGAGAGAGAGAGAGAGAGAGAGAGAGAGAGAGAGAGAGAGAGAGAGAGAGAGAGAGAGAGAGAGAGAGAGAGAGAGAGAGAGAAAGAAGAAAGAAAGAAAGAGAAAAGAGAGAGAGAGAGAGAAAGAGAGAGAGAGAGAGAGAGAGAGAGAGAGAGAGAGAGAGAGAGAGAGAGAGAAAGAGAAAGAAAGAAAGAAAGAAAGAAAGAGAGAGAGAGGAAGAGAGAGAGAGAGAGAGAGAGAAAGAGAGAGAGAGAGAGAGAGAGAGAGAGAGAGAGAGAGAGAGAGAGAGAGAGAGAGAGAGAGAGAGAGAGAGTAATATAAATGGCAACTAAAAACAATAATAAATTGACAATATTATAGTGATGAAGGATGAAATTCTATCAATAAACACAGAGAAAAAAACAACAACATGAAACTGTAAAACCATAAATGCAAGATGATCTATAGTTGATCATCATCGTCATGGTCATCATCACCATCATAATCTTATCCCAAATATTAACATCAATTTGTCCCTCTCTCTCTGTTTCCATCTTTATTTTCTTTGTCTTCTTTTCCGGTTTTTCTCATACTTTCTTTCTTCATTTCATTTTCATCTTCTTCCTTTTCATAGAAGGACATTCTTATTCTAATTTTTTTCCTTCTTATGTTGTTGTTGTTTTCTCTCTCTCTCTCTCTCTCTCTCTCTCCCTCCTTCCACCACATTCACAATCTCTATCCACCACATCTCCTCCTCACTCACGTCCCTCTCTCTCTCTCTCTCTCTCTCTCTCTCCTCCCCCCCCCCCCCTCCCCCCCCCCCTCCTCTCTCCCTCTCACTCTTCATCCCCCTCATCCTCCGCTCCACTCCTCAGAGGACATCTCCTTCTCGCTGTCTCTCCTCTCACTTCTCTCTCTCTCTCTCTCTCTCTTCTCATCTCATCCTCTCTCTCTCTCTCCCTCTCTCCTCTCGCTCCTCTCACTCTCTTCTTACATCCTTCTTCTCTCTTCAATCATCTCTCTTCCATCCTCCCTTATGGTTTTTCTATTTTCCTTTTCTTTTTCCCTTTTTCTTGATTTTCATAAGAGGACATTCCTTCTTTCATTTCATTCTTTTTCCCCTTTTCCCCTTTTCCCCTTTTCCCTTCCTCAATCTTCTTTATAGGATAATGATTGCAACCATGAGATACACAGTTTTTCTAATGACAGCATTACCTAATAATTTATTTAATCTAATATATTTATTTATAATATATTTATTTATAATAATTTAATAATATATTTAATTTCATAATTGATTTAATTTAATTAGGTAATACCTAATAATTTTCTAATGTCATTTGTTTTTCTAATACCAAAGATCCCCAAAGAGATAGGTAGGGGTAGCGCTGTTGTCGGATGCTGGAGAGAATGAGAGGAAAGCATCATCCTGTCAGTCAGTCAGATTCGTCTTAATTTTAAAGAGAGAGATGGAGAGAGAGAAGAGAGAGAGAGAGAGAGAGAGAGAGAGAGAGAGAGAGAGAGAGAGAGAGAGAGAGAGAGAGAGAGAGAGAGAGAGAGAGAGAGAGAGAGAGAGAGCATAGATTAATAGATAAAAAGACAAATGTTTTGATAGACAGATAGACAGGAAGTGAGGGAGGAGTAAGAGGAAGAGGGATAGAGAGAGAGAGAGAGGAGGGAGAGGGAGAGGGAGAGGGAGAAAGAGAGGGAGAGAGAGAGAGAGAGAGAGAGAGAGAGAGAGAGAGAGAGAGAGAGAGAGAGAGAGAGAGAGAGAGAGAGAAAGAGAAAGAGAGAGAGAGAGAAAGAAAAAAAAAGAGAAAAAAGAAAGAGAATGAGACAGAGAGAGAGAGGGGGAGATAGAGAGAGAAAAAAAAGACAAAGAGAAATTCTCCCTTTTCTCCCCATCCTTCAAGGGAATCGCTCAATTCATCTGTCACTCTCACCAACGTCACTCCGAGTCTCGTGGTCCGTGAAGAAACTTTGTGAAATCAGTCATGTGTGGCAGATCTATGAATCTGACTTTTCTTCGGCTTTATTATTATGACTATCATGAGCTTTTCTGATTGTAAAAAAATGAGACACAGAGAGAGAGAGAGAGAGAGAGAGAGAGAGAGAGAGAGAGAGAGAGGGGGGGGGAGGAAGAAGGGGGGGAGAGGGAGAGAGAGAGAGAGAGAGAGAGAGAGAGAGGGGGAGAGAGAAGAGGGGGGGGTGAGGGGGGAGAGAGAGATGAGAGTAGGAGAGAGGAGAGAGAGAGAGAGATGAGGAAGAGAGAGGAAGAGAGAGAGAGAGAGGAGAGAGAGATGATGGAGGTGAGAGTGGAGAGAGAGAGGAGGAGAAAGAGAGAGAGAGTGGGAGAGAGAGAGTGGGAGAGAGAGAGTGGGAGAGAGAGAGTGGAGAGAGAGGGAGAGAGAGGAGAGGGAGGGTGGGGAGAGGAGGGAGAGGGAGAGAGAGAGAGGAGATGAGAGGGAGAGAGTGGAGAGGAGAAGTGAGTGATGTGAAGAAAGAGAGGAGAAGAGAGGTGCGAGAGAGGAGAGAGAGAGAGGGAGGGAGAGGATGAGAGAGAGAGAGAGAGAGAGAGGGAGGGAGGGAGGGAGAGGAGATAGTATGAGGGGAGAGGAGAGAGAGAGAGAGAGAGGAGAGAGAAGAGAGAGGAGGAAAGATGTGAGGGGAGAGAGAGAGAGGGAGAGAGAGACAGAGAGAGAAGAGAGAGAGAGAGGAGAGACAGACAGAATGTGGAGAGAGAGAGAGAGAGAGAAGAGAGGAGAGAGAGAGGGAGA
>NW_028234436.1:20115898-20118398 GCF_977035675.1 Penaeus japonicus
TACATATTCTCTCTCTCTCTCTCTCTCTCTCTCTCTCTCTCTCTCTCTCTCTCTCTCTCTCTCTCTCTCTCTCTCTCTCTCTATCATCTACCTATCTATCTCTCTCTCTCTCTATCTATCTATCAGTCTTTCTATCTATCTATCTATCTTTTCAACATACTCTTTTGTCAATATTCTGAATGCTATAACGGAAACGAGTCAAGACTAAGAATAGTTCCAAAAAATAATCATCCTAAAATGCGGGCGGAGGAGATTCTTACAACAGTACCCGCGTTAAAAGGCGTGTTGTGAATTCCCTGTGGTGAAATGTCCTTTGGATTTCGCCTTTATTCTTTTTATTTTCTTTTTTCGATACAACTCTTACTTCTTCCCTCTTTCTGCCTCTGCTTGCCACTCCATCCTTTTCTCCTCTTCATCTCTTTCTTATGTATGTGTGTATAGATACATACACACATACACACACACACACACATACACACACACAAACACAAACACAAACACACACACACACACACACTCACACACACACAAACACACACACACAGACACATACACACACACACACATACACACACACACACACATATATATATATATATATATATATATATATATATATATATATATATATATATATATATACATACATATCATATGAAGTGTCTCGTCTCCTTCATCGATATGATATCACTGCGTCATAGAATATGGAAATATATCTGAATTTATATTCTTTTACGTTTCGTAAAACCCGATTCCATATGAGCACTTAGGATGGACAGATGAATATAAAGGATCATAAAATGTGATATTTAAAACACTAAGAACCTAAAAAAGGAGAAAAAAGAAAAAAAAAAGAAAATGAAAATCCCGATTTAACTCCATTTCGGATCCTACATTGTCCTAAAGGCCGTAAATCCTTCACTTGATCTTAACAACACATCTTCCAGAACGAAGGAGGAAGATAGTGAAAAAGGAAGGAAAAAAAAAGAAAGAAAGAGATAAAAAAGCCAGGATGTTTTCCGGCCAAAACGATGGCGTGGCAAGGGAGAGAGGGAGGGGGGGAGAGGGGTGGGGGAAGGGAGAGGGGGAGTGTTTATCGGTCCCCGGGGGATAATTCTAATACACGTTTTGTACTTACATCTTCATGTAGTAGATATAGGGAGTCTTGGGAGGGCTACGAGGAAGGGGAGGAGGAAGAAAACGAATGGTAGATTTAGGTGGAGAGATAGATAGATAGAGAGAGAGAGAGAGAGAGATAGATAGATAGATAGATAGATAGAGAGAGAGAGAGAGAGAGAGAGAGAAATCTTGATTTGAGCTGTCAGTGGTATTCCAGGAATTAATGATGTGTTTAACTTAACCCTAAGCCCTTTTTATATTCATTGATTTAATCCTAATTAATATCATCATCACCATTGTCCTTATTACGATTGCAATTATAGATATTTATGACCTTCTACAACTAATGCTATCATTATTGTCGTTAACATTATCATTACTATAACTATCATTGATGTTATTGGCATCATTATGAACTATTACACATAATGGCAATTACATATAATGGTCTTATTAGTATCATTATTAACAGGGTAATTAGAGAGGGTAGAATAAATAATTATATACATAAAATACTTGTTAAACGCGAAATTTTTCTAAAATGTCAGTTTTGACACATATTTTTCGAAAGCTTTATGAAATCATTTTCTGCACATTAGTGTTGATATTAAACTCAATTCTTTTATTCAGTCATTGTAACCAGCTCATCAGTGGCCTTTTAATGTAATATAACTCGATCATTATCATTACGTATGCAATATGTGCAATACAGTGCAATTGATGATAGTAATTTTAACGTAGTGGGTTAACAGTGAGTGAGTATGCGTGAGAGTGAGTGAGAGAAAAAGAAAGAGAGAGAGAGAGAGAGAGAGAGAGAGAGAGAGAGAGAGAGAGAGAGAGAGAGAGAGAGAGAGAGAGAGAGAGAGAGAGAGAGAGAGAGCAGAGAGAAAGCAGAATGAGAGACAAAGACAGACAGAGAGAGATAAAAAAAAAAAAGAGAGAGAGAGAGAGGGTGGGGATGAGAAAGGGAGAGAGAGAAAGAGAGATTGACGTGAAAAAGATAATCGGTCTAAAAAAACTAGCCATATAAGGATCAGGTAGAAAAACAAACAAATATAAAACTCTAAATGATACACAAATAAACTAAACAATCCTGTATGTATCATTTGAAAATTATTAAAACTATTGCAACAAAAATGAAAGACTGTCATGTGAACACGAAGTCTCATTCGTTCACAGAACCAAAATTTGAAAATTCAAAATTAATCACTTCCTTTTCCGTTTCAACTAAAATGTATATGATGCAGTGTTTATAATCTGTTTGAAATATGTATGGAGCCTTTTGAATTCCACAGATTCTGAAGCGATATTTCCGAAAGTCAACAAACAAGATTAATGTTTCGTTTGTTCGAAAATCTGCGGCCAATTTCTCCACTTTTTA
>NW_028234436.1:20133398-20135898 GCF_977035675.1 Penaeus japonicus
TTAGTTCGGTATCTCTCTTTTTAGGTCTTTGTTAGATATACAGATCGGCTATTGTATATAACAAGAAAAGGGACATGCATAGTAGTTGATTATGCATACATACGAACACATAGACACATACACAAGCATACAAATACACATAAACACACACACACACACACACACACACACACACACACACACACACACACACACACACACACACACACACACACACACACACACACACATACACACACACAAACACACTCACACACACGTACACACAAATACATTCATAGACATGCACGCGCGCACGCCCATACACATACATGAAGATACATATATCTGGCTATCTAAATCCACACGTTAAGTTTTCCGAAAAGTTTTCCGAAACGTTATGTCTTGAATTACGTTTCTTAGCATACATACTAACACACACGTGTATCTATTCCCATTGGCATACTCACTAATGCATAAGTAAACACACACTCAGGAACATACATGAAACATATATATCTAAACGGACAGACACGGTGGAACAATAAAAAAAAAAAATAATAAAAAAAAAATAAAAAAAACGAATGACAGACAGACAGAAACACCGAGAGAATAAAACACCACAAATACACCCTCACACAGAACGTTAAAACCTACACTTTAATATCGTGTTTACAAAAATAATAAAAATAGAATATTAAAAAAGAAAAAAACGTGTACGATATTCCTCCCCCATTCAGTTTTGACACAGGATCTTGAGTCAGTCAGTTTCCTCCGACGTTATCAATAGAGCTTATCTCTTGGCAGGAATAATAAAGGGGGCGGAGCGAAGAGACAGAGAGAGAGAGAGATGGATTTTAAAAGAGAAGGAGGGTGTGAAAAGAAAGGGAAATTAATAAGGGGGTTCGTTTGGGACGAGGGTTAGGGGAGTGGTGGGAGAGAGCGGAGAGGGCAAAGTAGGAGTAGGAGGAGGAGGGAGGAGGGAGGAGGAAAGAAGGAAAAAAAGAGGAAAAAGGAGGGAGGACAAGGAAAATGGTTTTTTGTTTTTTTGGAAGGATGGAAGGAGCTGATAATCTTATATAAAGTTGAAAAATGGAAGGCGGGGAAAAAAGGACGTGAGGAGAGAGGAGGAGGAGGAGGAAAATCGGATAGGAGAGGAAGGGAATAGAGGGGACGAAGGGGAAAGGGTAGGGAGAGAGAGGGAGGAGGAGAGAGAGGGAGAGAAGAGGGAGAGAGAGGAGATTACAAGAAGAGAGAGAGAGAGATTGAAGGAAGGTGGACAGTAGTATGAAGTTTTGAAAAAAGAGTGGGGAGTGGAGGAGAAAGGAAAAGAGAGAGAAGGGGAAGAGAAGGGAATGATGGAAGGAAGAAGCTAGCAAAGATTGTAATGGGAGGAGACTATTTTGTCGATAGATAGAGTGAGGAGGAAAATGAAGTGAGAGATGAAGATGGATGAGGGCGAGCGAAGAGAAGAGGGAGGAGTCGGAGCGAGGAGATCGAGGAGAGAGAGCGTCGAGACGAGAGAGAGAGTGAGAGAGTGGGAGAGGAGAGGAGAGAGAAGGAGAGCGGAGGAGAGAAGAGGAGGGAGAGAGGAGGTGAAGAGGACAGAGAGAGAAAGGAGGGGGGGGGGGGAAAAGGTGAGGAGAGAGGGACGAGAGAGAGAGAGCGAGCGGAGGGGAGGGAGACAGAGAGGATTGAGAGAGGGGAGAGACGAGACAGAGAGTATGGAGAGAGAGGGATGGAAGATGAGAGAGACAGAGGAGAAAGAACGACAAAGAGAGAGAGAGAACGAGAAAGTGAGGCACGGAGGGAGAGCAGAGAGGAAAGAAATGAGAAGAAAGAGGAGAAAAAGAGGGAAAAGAAAGAAGAAATAGAAACATTTCAACAGAGAGGAGAGAGGGATGGAGGGAGAGAGAGGAGAGGAGAGAGAGATGATAGAGAGTGGAGAGGAGAGAGGAGGAGAGAGCAGTAGGAAGCGGAGAGGAGAGAGAGTGGAGACGAGAGAGAGGAGACGGAGACGAGAGGGAAGAGAGAGGAGGAAAGGAAAGGGACACCAGCAGACCAGCAGACAGACCAGGACCCAAACAGAGAGAACAACAGACCCGACCCCAGAGCAGCCCAGCCAGGGTACGGACAAAAGACAGCATCAAGACAACCAACACCGACCAAAAACCACAGTGGCCTCAGACCAGACATACGGGTAGACAGAGACAGACAGAAATAAAGAGAGAGAGAGAGAGAGAGAGAGAGAGAGAGAGAGAAGGACAGACAGACTTAAACATAAACAGAAAACTAGAACAAAAACAAAAGGAAAGAACACCATAACAACAGACCCCGAACGTCGCGAAAAAAAAAAACTTTGCATTCCTACAAACAATCAATTGAACACCCGCACACACCCGCACGCACACAAATAGCCCCGGAGCAACTGACAAAGTGTCGGACATCTGAGAAACGTTAGAGCAAATGGAACGACTCCGAATTCAATTGGTCGCCCTTCCGCCGCTGCCAAAAGATAGAA
>NW_028234436.1:20150898-20152840 GCF_977035675.1 Penaeus japonicus
TTAGCATTAGCATTATTTTTATTCTAATCCTTATTGTTTCAGTGAGAATAAATACGAATGAATAAGGATGAATGAGAGTACGGGTACATAAAAGAAGCCAAAAAGACGAACCCAAAAAGCCAAGAAATTATTTTTTTTATTTTTGCCTTCCCTGGCACCGATTCCCTTGCGACTCCTATAGCAGTGCCATATGTATCCTGGGACGTCACACATGCATATTCATCTAGTGGCCGTAACCAATGGGGGATGGGGAATGAATGAGGGTGGGGAAAGGGGGGGAAAGAGGGAGGATGGGGGGGGGAAGAGGGGGATTTAGGGTGAATAGGGGGTAGGGGGAGATGGGGGAGGTAATGTGAAAAGGATGGGGTATGAGGGAAAGGCAGAAAGTAGAGGGAGGGGGGAGGATAGGGGAGATGGTGGAAAGAAGGGGAGGGAGATGGGGGATGAGGGAAATAGGGGAAGAAGGTGGTGGTGGGGGGGGTGATGAGGAGTGAGAGGGAGGGGGTAGAAAGAGGAAGGGCAAAGAGATGCTGAGGTGATGAACTATGTATGGATGGGGATAGAAAGAGAATAATTAGGAGAATCGGATGATAAATTGAAGAGAGGACGAGAGGGGAATAAGTAGAGTAGGAGGAGAGGACAGAGAGGAAAGAGAGAAAGAGAGAGAGAGAGAGAGAGAGATGTACGGAAGGAGAAGAGCAGGAGTGGGGGTTGGGAGAGAGAGGGAGGATGAGCAGAGAGGAGAAAGAGAGAGAGTGGGACAAAGAGAGAAAAGAAGGAGAGAAAGAGAGAGGGAGAGTGAGGTCCGGGAGCATCCGGAGAGAGAGAGAGAGTTGTGAGAGAGGGGGAGGAGAAGAGGAGGAGAGTGTGCAGGGAGAGGAGAGGAGATAGGAGGGGGACTGGAGGGTGGGAGGTGAGAGTTGGAGAGAGAGATATATGAGAGAGAGAGAGAGAGAGAGAGAGAGAGAGAGAGAGAGAGAGAGAGAGAGAGAGAGATGGGGGGGGGAGACAAAGAAAAAGAAGAAGAAAAAAAGAAGATAACAACTCAAAAGAAAAGACAGTAGAGAAGGGAGAAGACCAGAGAAGAGAGGGAATGCAGAATAGGTAGAAAGATGATAAAGAGAGAGAAAATTAGAAAGATGAAGACAGCGAGGACATAAGGCTACTGTTGCTGACGAAGAAGAGTTCAGTGAAGCGGAGATGATGTTACAGCATCACATTCAGCAGCCTTACCGGGAGGAAGAAGGTGGGGGGGGGGGGTAAGAAAAGAAGGAAAAGATAAGTAGAGGAGAAAGAAGAAAAAGAGGAAGAGGTTACAGAAAATAAAGATAAGGAAGAAGAAGAAGAGGTATGTTGAGAGATCGGGGAAGAAGAAAAAGTAAGGGAAGAGACCACAACTAAAAACAAGGAGAGAGAGAGAAAGAATATATATAAATATATGTGTGTGTGTGTGTGTGTTTGTGTGTGTGTGTGTGTGTGTGTGTGTGTGTGTGTGTGTGTGTGTGTGTGTGTGTTCTTGTGTGTGTGTGTGTGTGTGTGTGTGTGTGTGTGTGTGTGTGGTTAATGTGCTGTGTGGGGTGTGTTTGTGTGTGTGTGGTGTGTATATATATATATTATATACTATATATATATATATATTTATATATATATATATATATATATATATATAATATATTAACATATATGCAATTTATATAGTATATATATATAGATATATATTATATATATATATATAATATATATATATATATATATACTTGTAATATATATATATGTATGTATGGATATTATATATATATATATTAATATATTTATATATATTATAATATATATATATTACATTTAATATATATATATATATATACATATATATTATATACATATATATATATATATATATATATATATATATATAATAATATATTTGTGTGTGTAGTGTGTG
>NW_028234436.1:20174643-20182143 GCF_977035675.1 Penaeus japonicus
ATTGTAACGATACAATAATGATAGCGTTTTGATGGTTACAAGGATGATTAGGATAATGGTTACAGTAATAATAAAGATACTAATAAAGACGATAATGAAAATGATAATGATGATAATGGTAACAAAAACAACAACTACAGAATAATGATAATAATCATAGTAAAACTAATTAAAATAAAAAGATATTGGTAATGAAAATAATACTATATACTAATAATGATAATGAAAATAATAATGATAGTAATAATATTGATGGTGATAATAATAATAATAATAATAATAATAATAATAATAATAATGATGATAATGATAATAATAATAATAATAATAATAATAATAAAAATAATAATAATAATGATAATAATAATAATAATAATAGTATCATAATAATAATAATAATAATAATATCATAATAATAATAATAATTAATGAATTATTTTAAGTTATATAATAATATTAATTATGTTTAATAATATATGAATAATTTGTATAATATTAAGTTATTATTAAGTTAATCATAAAAAAACAATAATGATAACAAATGATAATAACAATGAAAATAGTGATGATAATGATGAATGTGATGATAGTGGTAATGATAATAAAGATCAATATCATGACCATAAAATGAATAATAGTAACAATACCAATGATAACAACAGTTACTAATGATGAATAAATGTTGAAAGAAAAAGAAAATAAGAATTTTTACCTTCATACCCACATGCAATGCACAAGGCACTCTCTCTCACGACGCACTTTCCAGCAATGATTTCGCCACACCCAAGCATTGATCGCACGCGTTTAGCTTCATATCAACAACTTGCAACGAGCAATCGTATCACTCAACCTGCCTTGTGTTGCAACACACACCGGCGTCTGGTTATCTCATAACAGTCGGTTTCATTGCGGTACACTTCTTTTTTTTTTTTTTTTTTTTTTCAAAACCAATTTGCCAGACACTCTGAGTTCCAAGCTCTGATGCAGACGTCAGGCACGTCTCGTTGATGATGACAACACGAGCTCCCTGTCTCAGTGCAATACGGCGGATTGCAACCGCATTGCCACGCCGTAGGGCTTAGGGACAATGGATGGAGGATGGGTGGGGATGGGGGGAAGGGGGAAGGGTGGAGGGGGAGGAGGGGAAGGGGGTCTCAAAACGAGTCAGTTAACACGACTTGTCTTTTTTTTCTTTTCCCTTGTTGACTTGCATTGCCTTTGTCTTGTTGCATGTGTGTTTATGTATCGGGGGCTGTGGATTGGTGTCTCTTTTTTTGTTGATTCTCTCATGTTTTTTTTTTCTTTCTATTTCTGTCTTCTCTCTCGTTTCTCTTTCTTTTCGCTTTCTCTTCTCTTTTTCGTTTTTTTTCTGTCAGTATTTCTGTTTGTTTGTTTGTTTGTTTGTCCGTCTGTCTGTCTGTCTGTCTGTTTCTCTTTCTCTCTCTCTCTCTCTTTCTCTCTCTTTCTCTCTCTCTCTCTCTCTCTCTCTCTCTCTCTCTCTCTCACATCATCCCCACCCCCCTCCTCTCTCTCTCTCTCTCTCTCTCTCTCTCTCATTCTTCACTGTCTCATTCTCTCTCATCTCTCTCTCTCTCCTTTCTCTCCTCTCCTCTCATCACTTTCCTTTCCTCTCTTCTATCTCTCGCTCTTTCTCTCTCTCTCTCTCTCCCCTCTCTCTCTCTCTCTCTCTCTCTCTCTCTCTCTCTCTCTCCTCTCTTCTCTCTCCCTCTGCCCTCTTCTCCTCCATCCCACCCCCCCCACCCCCTCTCCAATTCTCTCCAATTAACCGACTCAAACAATTAACACTACATATCCCCACAATCTCATCTAACGCGCCCTCCCTCCATACCTCCCACAACCACTAAAACCAACCCCATCTGACCCCCTCCCTTCCCCTCTTTCCCCCTCCCCTCCCTCCACACTCTAAACTTCCTTCTTTCTCTACTTCATTTCCTCTACCAACACCATTTTCCCCATATGCTCAAACCCCATCTAATTCCTCTCCCCCCTCAAACCCCCCTTCCTCTCAACCCCAATCTAACCATTCTCCCCCCTCCTCCTCTACCAAATCAGCCCCACCCCTACCCCTACCCCTACCCCTACCCCTACCCCTACCCCTACCCCTACCCCGATCCCCTATCCCCTATCCCTATCTTCCCATCACCTCTCCCCCGCATATCCCCACACCCCATCCCCGCCCCTCCCCCCACCCTCACCCCAGCCCCACCCCATCCCCAATACCCCTACCACCCCCCTCCCACCGCCCCCACCCTACACCCCTCCCACCACCCCTTCCCACCCCCTCACCCCAGCCCCACCCCATCCCCAATACCCCTACACCACCCCCTACCACCCCCTCACCCCTCACTCCAGCCCCACCACCCCTTCCCACCCCCTCACCCCATCCGCAACACCCCTCCCACCACCCCTTCCCACCCCCTCACCCCAGCCTCAATACCCCTACACCAACCCCTACCACCCCCCTCCCACCACCCCCACCCTACCACGATAGCGCCAAACCAACATACGCTTAGATCTTATCGCCTCACGTAACGGCCTGATGGTCAAATCTGGCTGTCGCACATTTCGGCGTCGGTGACCGTAAATTCGGATTAAAATCCCTCTTTGGAAATTAGATAACGGCGGTTCTCATTTTATTTCGTTTTCTTTTCATTTTCTTTTGTTGTGTGTGTTTGTGTTCTCGGGTGATTCTTTCCTGTTTTTGTTTTGTTTTGTTTATTTGTCTGTCTGTCTGTCTGAGAGAGATAGATAAATGGATTGATAGATAGTTGGATGGATAATTAGATAGGTAGATAGATAGATAGATAGATAGATAGATAGATAGATAGATAGATAGATAGATAGGTAGGTGGGTAGATAGATAGATAGATAGATAGATAGATAGGTAGGTAGGTAGGTAGGTAGATATATAGATAGATAGATAGATAGATAGATAGATAGATAGATAGGTAGGTAGGTAGGTAGATAGAGAAAGAGAAACAAAGAGACACAGATAGAGAAAGACACAGTAGTAAAGAAAATTATAGAAAGAGCAAGAGCAAGAGAGAAAGTAATTGAAAAAGAAAATGTAAAATATTAAGAGTGAGAATTTGAAGTTGAACAGTTGAAGTGTTCTGGATACTTCTCATGCAGACATTACGTTGCACAATAATTCAAGCCCTATATTAAGAAAAGGCCAACATTTAATGAAGGAGTGTTGTTCATTTCCTTTCATTAATATGATGTTAAATTTTGTTTATAGGCTTTCACTGTGTTGCTTCAATACGAAACCTGAAAATTTCTGTATTTAGCTTGTTGCAGTGAAATATAAATGGAAAGATATATTATATGCATGATGATCTATGAAATTAGTGAAATCAATAGATGAATATCTTAAATTCCTTAAATCCCTTTAGCTACTGTGCTTGAGTTCATATATAATATCACACACGAAACAGTTTATAATACATAGATATATATTAACGATGATATGTTATTTAGACATTTGGAATACATGGGAAATAGGCGATGAACATATCACTCTTAAATTCCAAAAATAAAGAAAGAAAAAGAAATAGAATAAATACTGATATACAAAAAAATACAAGACACAGCATGTAAAAAACTGCCATACGACAAGCAACATAAAAAAGAGACAAATAAAAAAAATACAACACACAACTCACTATCATACTACATTTATTATACATACCTTAACAACCGCTTAATTACTACCTTTGATAATGACGACTATTTTCTTTTCGTAATTAGGCAGAGCAATGTGTCCCATATTTCCCCCATGGTATATTTGCATGTCAACATTCAATCCAAGGCAAGATAGTTGATTAGATATTTAGTTAATGAGAAATATTGATTGTATACACATATGTAATTTACATTATTTTTTTATACAGATATAATATAATAATTATACTAATAGTTGTAGTTATAAAGATATTCATATTCATAGTACTGACAATAGTGATGAATACGATGATAACAGAGATAGATATATTAACAGTAGCATTAGTAGGAAAGGGATTAAAAGGGATAACAATTATGATCATGATAAGGATAATAGATAATAATGATAATGATGCTAATGAAAAAAAAATGATAATAATAATAATATTGATGATAATGAGAGTAATGATAATAATGATATCAACAATAATAGTTATGATAATATCAATGATAATGATAATAACGATATTAACGATAATGATAATAACGGTAATAACGATGATAATGTTGGTAATGATAATTATCATGATAATAATGATAATAATAATGATACTGATGAAAATTATGATAATAGTATGGATTACAATAGTGATAATGTTGATGATAATGATAATGGTAACAAGGATGAAAAGATATATCAATGATAATCATGATGATAATGATTACAATGATAATGGGGATAACAATAATGATACTAAAAATAAAAAAAAACAATAAAGATGATAATGATTCCAATGAAAAAAACAATGATAATGAAATTCTCGAAATACGTCTAACAAGAATTAGACGAATAACCTAAAGATTATTTTTTTTTTCTTTTTTTTTCTTTCTTAAAAATTAATTAATACTACAGCTGCATCGCTTGTTTTTCTTCCGTTTTCATCGGTCCAAAACACGTCTCACATTTTATTGCGTTATATCACAAGGCAGAAAGACATCACAGCAATTCATGATTTAGTGATGTCATGCACGAACACATCTTTTTGATACATTATTATTATTTTTTTCTTTTTTTTTCTTTCTTTCTTTCTTCTTCTTCTTCTTCTTCTTCTTCTTCTTCTTCTTCTTCTTCTTCTTCTTCTTCTTCTTCTTCTTCTTCTTCTTCTTCTTCTTCTTTTTTGTGTGTACATAAACGTGTACAGATAGACAAACAGACGTACATTAAGTCTTCAACATCACATGAATACTTATTCTTTTAAGCAAATGTTATCAGTGACTTCATTTTCTGTGAAGACGAGAAATACTGCATAAGATTCGTGCCGCGTACAACGGGTGGCTTTGTTTAACGTTAAGGAGGTGATGTCAGTATGAAATGTGCATAGAATGTGTTGTATTGTGTGTTGTATTGTGTGTTGTATTGTTTGTTGTATTGTGTGTTGTATTGTGTGTTGGTTTTGGTTGTTTATGGTGTGTTGTTTTGTGTTGTTTATTGTGTGGGGGTGTTGTGTGTTGTATTGTTTGTTGTATTGTGTGTTGTATTGTGTGTTGTATTGTTTGTTGTATTGTGTGTTGTGTTGTGTGTTGTATTGTGTGTTGTATTGTGTATTGTGTTGTGTGTTGTATTGTGTGTTGTATTGTTTGTTGTATTGTGTGTTGTATTGTGTGTTGTATTGTGTATTGTGTTGTGTGTTGTATTGTGTGTTGTATTGTTTGTTGTATTGTGTGTTGTATTGTGTGTTGTATTGTGTGTTGTATTGTAAGTTGTTTTGTGTGTTGTATTGTGTGTTGTATTGTGTGTTGTATTGTGCGTTGTGTGTCTGTTTGGTATTGTCCTATATTTGGGGAGTGGGTGAATTAGGAAGTGAAGGGTTACTGTGTTCCTGTGCTTAATATATTCTCTTTCGTTATATAATTCTCTTTTTCTGTTTATATATCTCTTTCTATCTCTCTCTTCCTTATTCTCTCTTTCTCTCTATCTCTCTCTCTCTCTCTCTCTCCAAGTTCTCTTTACCTCCTTCTCTTTCTCCTCTCATTCTCTATCTCTCCTCCACATTTTTTCACTCCCTCTCTCAGTCCCTCCCCTCTCCATCCGACCCTCCCTATCTCCCCTCTCCCTTTCATCCTCCCTATCTCCTCACTCCCTCTTTCCGTCCCTCCCATCCCCCCTATCTCCCCTCTCCCTCTCCCTCCCATCCCCCCTATCTACCCACTCCCTCCCACCCTTCCTACCTCCCCTCTCCCTCCCACCCTCCCTATCTCCCCTCTCCCTCCCACCCTCCCTATCTCCCCTCTCCCTCCCACCCTCCCTATCTCCCCACTCCCTCTCTCCCTCCCACCCTCCCTATCTCCCCGCTCCCTCTCTCCCTCCCACCCTCCCTATCTACCCACTCCCTCTCTCCCTCCCACCCTCCCTATCTCCCCTCTCCCTCCCACCCTCCCTATCTACCCACTCCCTCTCTCCCTCCCTCAGTGAATCTCCAAAGACCCGCTGGTTATGTCATAGTGATAGCACCCCCCCCCCCTTGGGATAGTGAAAGCACGTAATTACTCAAAGGAAACCAAGCGAAAACTTCATAAAACTTCTAAAATAGCTCGTGGAAGCTTATGATCCGGGTCTTTGTGATTCAAACGAAGTTGCAGGCATCGAACAGCAGTCAAAGCTAATAACGAAACTTGTAAAATTACTAGTAATTGTGAGTAAGATGAGTTTATATCAATGCTTGATAGGTTCGGAAAAAAAACGAGGGGAAATATCTGTTCATCTTTACAGGAGATGAGGGTTGAGGGTTAGTGTATGAGGAAAAGGGAAAAGGAAAGGAGCTGTATGCATATGTAAGGAAGTAAGAAGGCGAGAAATAACACACACACACTCACTCATATGCTCACTCCTTCATCCACTCACTCACACACACCACACATACACACAGTATCTCTCTCTCTCTCTCTCTCTCTCTCTCTCTCTCTCTCTCTCTCGTTATATATATATATATATTTAATATATATATACTATTATAAATATAATATAATACATACATATAAATATATATATATAATATATATATATAGATATATATATAGATATATTAAATATAAATACATAATAGATATATATATATAATATATATATATATTATATATATGATATATATATAAACACACACATATATATACACACATAAATGTAAATACATATATATATCTATATTGTATAGTATATATATATATATAATATATATAATATGGTAATATATATATATATAAATAATATAATAAATATATATATTTAAAAATAAAAAAAACACACACACAAAAACACACAACAAACACACTACACAAACCCCAACAACCACACCACACCATCACCACCACAAACACATCTCTTATCATCTCTCTCCCAAATCAATCAATCAACCAAACCTCACATCTCAACCCCCCTACCCATCATAACACTCCCCCCCTATTCCCTTTCAAAATTATAATCCTCTAAATAAAATTACAAACAATCACAATAATAATAAACTATCAATAACTTAACAACACCATTAAAAAAAGAACCCCTAAATAAACCCCCCCATCATCACATATCAACACCCACCCTAACCATCCCAATCATCACACACCACCCCTCCACCCCACCCTACCATCACAACACAATCAATATTTTTCTCAACACCACACAACCTCCCCCATCTCTCACCAAAAGTCCGCAACACATTCGACTGTAACGCACACTAACTCAAACACCATTAATTAAACTTCCCTCGGATATGATAATGAAGATGATGGCAGTGATAGTAATAAAGATAATAACAAAAG
>NW_028234436.1:20187143-20189643 GCF_977035675.1 Penaeus japonicus
ACACAGAAAGAAGTTATAAAAGACGAACCTGATACTGTCACTAACCGAATAATACTTTCCGCTTGAAAGATGCTAAAACTATCGCTTACTTTTGAAATTGAATTTTTAAAAAAAGTGTTTCACAAACTGTCACGAAAGAAAGCCATTTAATCAGTTTGGAGTACGCGCAAATAAGATTATTTTTTAAGAATGCAAATGGTTGTCACGAAAGGATGGTTATCACATTGTATCAGATTAACAATTAGAGAACAACCATATTTGCTATGTGTTTGAGGTGTGTGTGTTTGTTTGTTCTGTTTGTTTTGTTTGTGTAGATGTGTGAGGCGAGTGTGCTCTTGTATGACCTATATGAGTTTGAGAATGTGTATGTGCTGTTTGTGTTTATTTGTTGTGATTGTGTATGCGCTGTGACGGCTTATACATATGAATAGTTATTAATCTGAATTTGAATTTCAGTTTATTTACAAATTAGATGTAAAAATATGAACAAAAGTGTAATATGAGACGAGTAAAGAAATAATTACACCCAATAGCTTTCAACTAAAGGGAAATTCATACCACCCAGTGCCAATGGATGTCAATGCCAATGGGAACTTATGGGGCAATAGCAGCGGAAAAAAGAGAAATGAAAACACCCAACAAACCCAACAACCTAACAACTAACACTGAGACGATTCAATATTTCATATTCCAATGGCAATTTTCTTTTTTTTATTATTTATATTTATCTTTCGCAGAGGCTTTAGTCGATTTGTATAATTATTAATTTTTTTTAGTTTTACCGAAGATAAATTCATTATATTCTCGTTCATGCTTGCCTTATATCCAAACAATAACAAAAATAAAGATAAACAGGATATATTTGAAAGAAAGCATATAAATCGGATGAACGAGGGAATGATAAGGGAGGGGGTGGGAGAAGTGGGGAGGGGGGGGGTGGGGGTAGGGGAGGGGGGGGGGGGGGCGCTGAGGCGGTTCTATGATAGGTGATTAGGTGTGGTGTTGGGTGTGGGTATGGGTGTGTGGGTGGTGGGTAGGGGGTGTGGTTTTAAGGCGGGCCTTGAGGATAGAGACAGAGTGAGGTTAACTTGAAGTGTGGGTGGAAGGAGGTACACTCGAAGGACTGTGAGAAAAGGTAAGGACCCAGGCAAGTGAAGGTAAGTCGAAGTGATAGAGGAATGGAGGGAGGGAGGAAGAGAGAGGAGGGTGGAGAAGCATACCTCCAGATAAAGGGAAGGAATAGAGGGAGTAAAGGATGGAGAGAGAAACGGATGGAGAGAAGAAGAGCGTAAAGGATGGAGGAGGAAGGAAAGTTAGAAGCATACCTCCAGATAAAGGGAATGGATAGGGGGGGGAGGGTGAAGAGACATATAGAAGGGGAGTGTGGGAGGGAGGGAAGGAAAGGGGGGGGTGAAGAGACATATAGAAAGGGGAGCGTGGGAGGGAGGGAAGGGAAGGGGGGGGGGTGGAGAGACATATAGAAGGGGAGTGTGGGAGGGAGGGAAGGGAAGGGGGGGGGGGGTGAAGAGACATATAGAAGGGGAGTGTGGGAGGGAGGGAAGGGAAGGGGGTGGGGGAAATGTGATAGGCACAAGGCAGAGATATGTCCTTCTATTCCCCCCACCCTTAAAATGGGCGCCAGATACCAATAGGGAGGAGGGGAAATGGACGAGCGTTTAAGAGATGGCGAGGGTAGGGAGAATGAATAGGCGGGGCTGGTGGGAAGTCTGCCAGATTCACCCTTTCTTTTTTCTTATCTCCCTTTCTCTTCTCTTCTTTATCTTTTTTTGTTTTTTTATTCTGTATTTTGGTATCTCCCACTTTCTCCTCTCTCCCTGCTCGTTTGTATCTCTCCTCACAGAACTATCTTTTTATCCCTAGTGAGAAGATTTATTTCTCTTATTATTTTTTCCTCGAGATCTCTTTTTTTTTTTTTTTTTTTTTTCTTTGTTTATCTTGTTTCCACTCCATTTTTTTTTTCGCTATTTCTCTTTCCCTTTTATATTTTCTTCCATTCGTTTTTTTTTTTATTTTATTTTCGTTTTCGCCCTATGAGTCTCTCCTTTCTTCGTCGGTTCATCTTTTTACCTTTATTCTCCTCTTCATCCTTGCAAGGGGCTTACGTGTTGAGTCTTTATTCTTTCACCACTCCCTCACACTCACCTGACCTCACTTGCTCCATCTCACACTCATCCTCGTCTCTCACACGATCTCTCTCGTCTCTCTCCCTCTCATCTCTCTCTCTCTCCTCTCTCTCCTCCTCATCATCTTCTTCCTCTCCCCCACTCTCTCCGTCTCCTCTTCTCGTCCTCTCCTCTCTCTCCCCCGCAGACTTCTCACCTCTCCCTGTGCGTCGGGCGGGGGGGGGCGGGGGGGCGCCGGACGGAGTTCCGGGTCATCTGCGTTCGCCGTCTCGGTCGAGGGGGTCGGTCCTCATCGTGCTGGCCTCGGGTCCTCGGTCGTAGTCGCGGGTCGGTCTCGGGGTGATCCTCCCGTCACT
>NW_028234436.1:20196339-20198839 GCF_977035675.1 Penaeus japonicus
GTCGTCCTGTTTCTATCAAAACCAATACACTTTTTTTAGATGTCCTCTCACTCTCTCTCTCTCTCTCTCCTCTCTTCTCCTCTCACACCCTTCTCAATCTCCTCACCTCTCTCATCATTCTCTCATCTCAGCCTCTCTCTCTCTCTCTCTCTCTCTCTCTCTCTCTTACTCTTTCTCTTTCTCTTTCTCTTTCTCTCTATCTCTCTCTCTCTCGTTTTTTTTTTCTCTCTATCTATCAGTCTTTCTATCAATCTTTCTATAACTATCCCTCTTCTTTACAGAAAAAAACAAACAAAAACAACAAGAACTAACAAGACGATTCTTCATAACTATGCGCTATGTTGTTGGGTTTCCTCTCTATTGTTATTGCGTGGTGTTCATCATCCTTCTGAAATAAACATGTCATGTATACCAAAGGACTTGTTCTTTCGTTTGCCATAATTATGTTAGAATCTCATATATCATAATTTAACCCCCCCCCCCCCCCTCAATAATAAAAAAGGGACGGAAGAGACAAAGAACGTCAGGATGATATAGTTAATGATCTTCTGTTATACATTTTTTCTTTTAAAATTTGAATTTAAAAGTCATGTAACTGAGAGATCGTGAAATACACACACACACATAAACACACACACACACACACACACACACACACACACACACACACACACACACACACACACACATATATATATATATATATATATAATATAATTATATAATATGAGTATATATATATATATATATATATACACACAAATTCACGACACAATCCTACCACAATGCCACATACCACCACACCTGTGACACATGAATAAAATAATTATATTATATATAGCTAATCATATATAATATATAATATATATATATATTTATATAATATATATATATATATAATATATATAAATGTATATATATGTATATATATAATATATATATATATATATAATATATATTACCATATAAATATGATACGACATATATATATTATATACTTATATACTATAAATATATATATATATATAATATGTATATATATAATGTATACTATATAATGATATATATATATATATATAGATACATACGTATACATGACTTACATATAATTAATTGTATTATACCTCTGCAGTCACATATGTACAAACTACTATAAACCCTTGTAAAGACATAAGGATATTTGCCTGACAAATATATATTCCCAGAACAATGCATCCAGTATACAAGCATTGCTTGCATACATACCTATTTTATTCTTTCATATTATATTTCGTTTATAACATTTTTTTTTTGTAAAACATTACTGCAGTGATAAACTGTACATAACTAGGCAATACAAACAGACAGGAGCAAACAAAATTCAAATTCTTTCTCAAACACCGTGTCATGCCATATGTTCACGAATTGCACACAAGCATTTCAAATAATTGCAATGAATGTCGAACAATAATAACATTTTAAAAAGGATAAAAGCATCATGCTGAAATAAAAAATAAAATTTCACTTCTATATAAGTTTATTTCGCTCTATTTCTCTCCCTCACTCTCACTCTCTTTTCTCTCTCTCTCTCTCTCTCTCTCTCTCTCTCTCTCTCTTTCTCTTTCTCTTTCTCTTTCTCTTTCTCTTTCTCTTTCTCTTTCTCTTTCTCCACTCTTTCTCCATCTCTTTCCTCTCTTCTCTTTCCTCTCTCTTCCCTCTTTCTCTCATCTCTCTCTCTCTCTCTCTGCTCTCCTCTCTCCCTCTCTCTCTCTCACTATCTTCTCTCTTCTCTCTCTCCCCTCTCTCCCCTCTCACCTCTCCCCTCTTCTCCCAAACCCTCTTCCCCAACTCCTTCTTCTCCCTCTATTCCCTCTCCTCTCCCTCGTCGCCTCTTCTCGAGTCTCTCCTCTCTCTCCCTTCTCTCTCTCCTCCTCTCCTCCTCCTCTCTCTCCTCTTTCTTCTCCTTTCTCTTCTCTCTTTCTCTTCTTCTCCTCTCTCCCACTCCCTTTCTTTTCTTTCCCTTTTCAGTTTCCTATTTCCTAGTTTCTCTTTCTCTTTCTCTTTTCCTCAATTTCCATCTAATTTTTTACCTCTTTTCCTCTTTCCTCTTCCTTCTTCCTCTCCTTCTTTCCCCTTTCTTCATCCTCTTCCTCTTCCTCATCACTTCCTTTCCCTCTTCCTCTTCTCTTCCCTCTTCCTCTTCCTCTTCACTCCTCTTTTCCCTCTTTCTCTTTCTCTTTTTTTCTCGTTAACTTCTCTATTCTCTTATTTCCCTCTTTTCCTCTTTCTCTTTCCTTTCCTCTTTCCTCTTTCGTCTTGTCCTCTTTTCTCTTTTCTTTCACTTTCCTCTTTTTTTCGCTCTCTCCAAATAAAAACTCTCTCTCTCTCCTCTCCTCACTCCTCCTCACTCCACTCCCTCTCCACTCCGTCTCTCACTCTCTCCTCACTCTCTCTACGCTCCTCTCTCTCTCCTCTCCTCCCCTCTCATACTCCACACTCTCTCTCGTCTCTCTCTCACCTC
>NW_028234436.1:20239030-20241530 GCF_977035675.1 Penaeus japonicus
TTAGAATCGTCATCATTATCGTCATTACATTGTCATTAGTAATAGCAGTATAATTGTTGTAGCAGCTGTAGCAGTAGTGATAGCATTAGTGGTGGTAGTGGGCGGGGGGGGGGGGGGGGGAAGAATGGGAGTAGTAGGAAGATGATGCTGGCAGGGATGGTGTGGTGATAGTGGTATCATCTTTATTTACATTATCAGCATCCACATAATTAGTATTCACATTGCCATTATCATTAGCATAATCTTCCTATTTCTTCTTTTTTCTTCTCTATTAACATTTTCAGAAGAAAATATCAAATCTCATTGCACACGCACTGGTATAATTGTTTCCTCTTGATATGCAATAACAAAGTGGATATCATTGTCACAAACTTAGTATAACGTAGAATTTATACCGTGCGTGTGGGTAGGTGTGGGCGTGATGTGGGTGAGTAGTTATTTGTAAATATAGATAGACAGTTAAATATAGATGCATGCTGAGGCATATATATCTATATTTATCTATTTATCTATCTACCTATCTATCTATCTGTCTGTTGGTCTATATCTACCTATCTATCTATATCTATCTATCTATCTATCTATCTATCTATCTATCTATCTATCTATCTCTCTCTCTCTCTCTCTCTCTCTCTCTCTCTCTCTATATATATATATATATATATATATATATATATATATATATATATATATGTGTGTGTGTGTGTGTGTGTGTGTGTGTGTGTGTGTGTACACACACACACACACACACACACACACACACATATATATATATATATATATATATATATATATATATATAAATATACATATATATAAATATATATATATATATATATATATAAATATATGTTTATATATCCATATATACTTACATATATATATATATATATATATATATATATATACATATATATATGTATATATATTATATATATATATATATATATATACATATATGTAATGTATATATGTGTACACATGCATATATATATATATATATATATATATATATATATATATATATATATATATTTATATACATATATAAATATGTATAAATATATATATATACATATACATATATATATATATATATATATATATATATATATATATATATATATATATATACATGTGTACAACACCACAAGTGCGCCGACTTCCGTCCTGGTTCTCGGAAATAGCTCTAATAAAACTTCAACTAACATCAAAGTAATGTCACTTCATTGTACATGTTTATGTAAGAATAACAGTGAAGAAGAAGAAAAAAAAAGGGTGTTGAGAACCCATGTTCTGGCAGAATGTTAAGCCCAAATGTTTTTATTTTATTTTATGCCGAAGAAAATGTGAAGCGAGCAGCCTTGTAATGAGTCCCAGAGGGGTGACTGAATTAAACTGAATTTCGTCCGAAGTTAAGCGAATTCTGTCTTGAATTTCTCGCGATGGTCTCGGTAATAATATCAATTCAGGGGAGTCAAGTTAATAGTTTTGTGTAGTTGCAAAAGGAAATAAGAAAGAATGTATCAGGAGAATTGTTCAAATTAAATTTATTTATATTGCGGTAATAATGATAGAGATGGTAATGGCGATGGAAATGGTAGTAGTATTAATAGCAATAATAATAGTAATGATCATAGTCAATTCGTCATAGTCATTTTTTCTAAGGGGAACATATAAAAAATGTTCTCCCTCAGCAAGAATGATGATGATGAGGAGGAGGAGGAGGAAGAGGAGGATAAGAACAGTGATTATAATACTAATAATCATGATGATGATGATGATGATGATAATGATAACAAAAATAATAATAAAATTAATAATAATGATAATAATAATAATAGTAATGATAATAATAATCATAATAATCATAACAATAGCAATAATAACGATAATAATGATAACTGCTATCATTGCCATTATGATCATCATAAAAACAACAACACTAATTATATCATCATTATTTCATCCTTGAAATAACAATGAGGATAACAATGGTATCATGACATGAATAATTATGATAATCACGATAATTATAATAAAACAATGAAGAATGATGACGATGATAATAACAATAACATCGAGAACAGAAATTATAACAATAACAATAACAACAACAATCATAACCCCCCCCCCCAAAAAAAAAAAAAAAAAAAAAAAAAAAAAAAAAAAAAAAAAAAAAAAAAAAAAAATATATAATATATATATATATATATATATATATATATATATATATATAATGATAATAATAATAATAATTTATAAATAAATGAATGAATGAATAAATAAATAAACAATAATAAATGGCAGAACCACCCGACATCAACAAAGATGCAACAGTGCAACAAAGCATTGCTATCTGGCTACATCCGGGGATTCAGAAAAAAATATATTGTTGTTTCGGATTAGGAAAAAAATAAATAGATTAAGACATGATTAGATGTGATGATTGGATGATCTTTGTATCGTGTTGATTCTGTTGTTTGGGTTGTGGTTTTTC
>NW_028234436.1:20289030-20291530 GCF_977035675.1 Penaeus japonicus
CTCACACCCTCACCCTCACACTCTCACTCTCACTCTCACTCTCCCTAAATCCTTCTCCTCTGATCTGAAAAGGAAACCAAGTGTATTACAATCCCTTCCACATTTTCTTAATCTCAACTTTGCGTGTATCTAAGGAACCCAAAGTAACCACTGAAATACATGGTACCAACTTTCTCGATAGGCCTATTTCGTGGTAGCACTTAAGGTATGGCCTCCCTATATGTCACTACTTTGGGGGTACGATTACCACGAATTTACCCATTAATCATATGAATAGGTAATAAATGTTCTCTTGGCTAATAAACAGCATAGGAAGCTAAATCGGTAAATATGTTTGTAACTTTATAGGGATTTTTTTTTTGGGGGGGAGTGGGGGCTGTAATCTCTATTATCAAAATCTTTTCTATTTTTAACTTATTTTTTTATTTATTTATTTTTTTATTTATTTTGCTCCGTTGTCATTTTTAGAAAATATTGTAAAGTGAGGATTTATAGTGAAGATTTTTTTGTAATTACAGTGAAACTACAGTGAATTATATTTATCAAAAGCTAAGGCAATGGACTTTGTATGTTAAAGGTAATGGCGATTCTTTCTATATGAATATAGAAACAATACACTGAACACCTCAGCCGTCTGGTTAGCTCATTGGTAGCGTGTCGACTTCACATCCCCGTGGTCGGCAGATCGAGTCCCGCCCAAGCTCGTGAGTTTCCATTGTCACCTGGCGATTACTGACGTAGCTGGGCACTGCGTTGGGTAAGGACCAAGCTCAGATCGAGTCAACACTCGTTGGCACATTCTCTCACGAGTCAGCACACGCTGACACAGGCGGGCTCGCGTCACTGCATACAAGCCCGGCGTAGCATCTGCTCCGCAAATCTGGCTTATCCTTACACTGAACACCTTATTTCTATATATTTGTAGCAGTAACAACGGTGCTCACATGCTTATAATGACAATACCACTTTCTGTACATCAATAGTGACGCCTATAAAATGCCGCTATGGTAACAGTAAAGACAATTCATAAAATCTTTTCCTATAAATCTATCATTACAACCACGATTTCCAGATACTTAATAACAACACTTACGATATAAGCGGATAGTAACGGGAATGATTTCCGTGCACCTCTAGCAACAGCAACAGTGTTTTGAAATGCCATAGATTCCGTTGCTTTAATAGTTCGCTTACTCTATCGCTCACAACCCAACTTTACCCCTCGATCCCTTGTTATGGAGAGGAGTTTGAGGGGAGCCTGTGAGGGGTAGGGATGGATCCCTCTCGCCGGACAGGGGTTGCTGTTTGTGTGTTTTTTCCAAAGATTTCTCTCCCTAACTCTCTCTCTCTCTCTCCCATTCTCTCTATCTCTCCTTATCTATCTACCTCTATCTCGATCACTATCTCTTTTTTTCTCTTTCTTGGTCACCAGTTTGTCTGTCTGTCTGTCTCTCTTTCTCTTTCTTTTTTTCTGTCTTACTTTCTTCCTCCTGTCTCTGTCTCTGTCTCTGTCTCTGTCTCTGTCTCTGTCTCTGTCTCTGTCTCTGTCTCTGTCTCTGTCTCTGTCTGTCTCTGTCTCTGTCTCTGTCTCTCTCTGTCTCTGTCTCTGTCTCTGTCTGTCTCTGTCTCTGTCTCTGTCTGTCTCTGTCTCTGTCTCTGTCTCTGTCTCTGTCTCTGTCTCTGTCTCTGTCTCTGTCTCTGTCTCTGTCTCTGTCTCTGTCTCTGTCTCTGTCTCTGTCTCTGTCTCTGTCTCTGTCTCTGTCTCTCTCTCTCTCTCTCTCTATATATATATATATATATATATATATATATATATATATATATATATATATATTTCTGTCTATCTATCTCTAACTCTATCTGTATCTGTATCCGTATCTCTATCTCTATCTCTGTCTATCTTTCTATCTATAAATCTATCTATCTATCAACCTATCTATCTATCTATCTGTCTATCTATCTATCTATCTGTCTATCTATTTCTCTCTCTCTTAAGAGTCAATAACAACACGGGGAAATTACATGAGAGATAGATTAAAATATCTATACAGCATATATGTTCTAATTTTGTTCTTTGCTTCTAAGATCCTTTGTAGTATAGACATAAGAGGGCGTGATGACTTTCTTTTTAAGGAACCGTGATAATCCTTTGATTTTTTTTCTTGCTTATGATCTTAACCAGCCTTAAGAAGTCTTGTGTAATCTTTTCTAACTTTTTTTTTTTTTTTTACCTCTTCCTTCCTCCCTTCCTCCTTTTTCTTTTCTTTTTTCTTTTTCTTTTTTTTTGTTCCTTTATTATTTTTTGTCTTTTCTTTTCCTTTGAAGATCAACGCGGAAATGAGGTTTCCCCTCCCTCCTCCTCCTCACCTCCTTCTCCCTCCTTCCCTCATCCTCGCCTTTCCCTCCACACCCTCTCCTTGCCCCCCCCCCCACCCCCACTCCTCCTCACCCCCATCTCCCTCCTCCCCCTACCCTCTCCTTGCCCCCCCCCCTCTTCCCC
>NW_028234436.1:20299030-20301530 GCF_977035675.1 Penaeus japonicus
ATATATATATATATATATATATATATATATATATTATATATATAATATATAATTAATATATATATATGTATATATGTATATATATATGTATATGTATATGTATATATATATGTATATATATATATATATATATATATATATATGTGTGTGTGTGTGTGTGTGTGTGTGTGTGTGTGTGTGTGTGTGTGTGTGTGTGTGTGTGTGTGTGTGTGTATGTATTATATATACCATTATATATATATATATATATATATATATATCTATATATATAACCACAGCGTATATATATTATATATATATAAATACATATTTTACATATATATACATATATTATAATATATATACATATATATAAAATATATTCTATATATATACATATATATACATATATATACATATATATATATGCATATATATAATATATATATATTATATATATACATATATAAACATACATATATATACATACATATATATATATATATATACATATATATATATATATATATATATATATATATATATATATATATATATATATATATATATATATATATATATATATATATACAGTATATACGTACAATACATATTTATTTATACGAATATTTATTTATCAATTCATCTAATATTTCTGGATTAGTCCAAAAATTAATTCAATCGACTCGTTACTATTTCATAACAAATTAATCTCATCACGAAACCTCCACGTAGATTAATCAAACATTTAAATGCCTGAGAACATCCAACCATTGTTTAGTAATGAAAATGTTAACTGGATTAATACGTGAGCTTGAATTCTGATAAATACTTTAGCTTCCATCATATCTGAGAGAAAACCTAATCTATTTTTTTTTTTTTTGGGGGGGGGAGGGGATTAGTTTTTTTCTTCGAAATTTGATTTTGAAATGTTTGGGACAAGGGAAAATGATGGTAGACACTCTGATGAATTTTTATATCGTTTGATTTTTTTTTTTTTTTTTTTTTTTTTTTTTTTCTTGTCTGTTTTAGTGTGTTTGATTGTGTGTGCTTGAATATGTGTGTTTGTGTGTATGTGTGTGCGTGTGCGTGTGCGTGTGCGTGTGCGTGTGCGTGTGCGTGTGCGTGTGCGTGTGCGTGTGCATGTGCGTGTGCGTGTGCGTGTGCGTGTGCGTGTGCGTGTGCGTGTGCGTGTGCGTGTGCGTGTGCGTGTGCGTGTGCGTGTGTGTCTGTGTATGTGTATGTGCATGTGTGTGTGTGTGTGTGCGCAGGTATTTGCATACGTGCCTGTATGTGTGTAAGTATCAGTAAGTGTAGCTCTGTTTTCCTGGGATCGGAGTTTTTTCACATCCACAACTTTTCCTATTATTCAAAAATGACTATGTGATTTGTCTGTCATTCGCTGATTACCCAAGATATAAAATTAAAATATTAGATTATTTTGGTCTGAGTGATATTTCAATTTTGATTGACACGCCGAAGGAAGTCACAGGGGATGAAATGATCTTGTTTTAATTAGTTTTTTTTTTCTGGAAATCTAATTCACTTACTTTTAATTGCACTTTCATGATCAGACTATAACTTTTTTAAGCAGAATAATCTAACGGTGATACGCGGATTAATCTATCAAAATTCATATAATTCATAAAATGAAAGGATATTCAATACTGAATTCAGACGAAAGGGAATATGTTAACACTTGTGAGAGAAGGAGAGAGAGAAAGGGGGGAGAGGGAGGGAGGGAGGGAGGGAGAGCGAGGGAGAGGGGGGAAGGGGGGAAGGGAGGAAGGGGAAGGAGGAGAGAGAGGAGGGAAGGGAGGGAGGGGGAGGGTGAGAGAGAGGGAGGGAGGAAGGCAAGGAGGGAGAGAGGGAGGTAGGGAGGGAGAGAGGTGGGGATATGGAGGGAGAGAGAAAACGGTAGAGGGAAAGAGAGAGACAGAGAAAAAAAGGAAAAAGAAAGAGAGAGAGAGAGAGAAAGACAGAAAGAGAACACAAACAGAGATAGTGAGACAGACACAAAAAGAGAGAATTGAAAAAAATAATAAGTTCAAGAGACAAACAGACAGAAAGACAGAATTAGACAAAGCTAAAAGAAAGGAAATTTTCAACAACAACAACAACAAAAAATATAAATATATAATAAATGTTTGTATTCTAATACTCGGATGCCTGTGTCTGAGTGTTACTGAACGCTTACATAACCACGGAAAGAAAGAAACATTTCTGCATCTTTTCCGCATTTTGAACGAACAAACCTACAAATCCAAAACGCTTACGTCATTTTCCCCTTTTGTACAAATCTCTCTCCATCCCCAAAACATCTGCAAATCCCAAGCATCCACGAGCTAATACGTGACCAATAGAGGGAGCAGCTGTTACTTGACATGAAAGGGTGTAAAAAAAAATAACATAAATATCACCATCACGTAATTGCAGTAAAAGTTGCATTCCAACTGCAGCTCTTAAAGACCTTGTATTTTTCACGTCTTAGTTGCTCAGGTGCGGGAACTGTGCACTTAAC
>NW_028234436.1:20316530-20324030 GCF_977035675.1 Penaeus japonicus
GTTAGAGACCATCATTATCTTAAAGGAGGTGGGTTGGGGCGAGAAGGGAGGAAGGGAAACAGAGAGAGGAGGTGAGACGGAGGGGGGAGAGGGAGAAAGGGAGAGGGAGAAGAAGAGGGAGAGGGAGAGAGAGAGGGGGGGGGGAGATGGAGAGAGAGGGGGGGGAGATGGAGAGAGAGAGGGGGGGGGGTAGATGGAGAGGGAGAAAGGGATAGGGAGAGGGAGAGAGAGAGAGAGAGAGAGAGAGAGAGAGAGAGAGAGAGAGAGAGAGAGAGAGAGAGAGAGAGAGAGAGAGAGGGAGGGAGGGAGGGAGGGAGGGAGAGAGAGAGAGAGAGAGAGAGAGAGAGAGAGAGAGAGAGAGAGAGAGAGAAAGAGAAATAGAAACTTTCCAACAAGTTTATTGAGCCGAGTAGTTCCATCAAAAGGATGTGGTAACACACACAGAAACACACCAACAAAAGAAACATACGAACATACGTACATACACACACACACACGCACACACACACACACACAAATAGACAAACAAACAAACAAACTCCCCCATGACGAATAATGTCAAAACCTCAACAACAAAAAACAGAGAAGAAAACGCAAAATGGCGGCGCACCCGACGACACCGCGATTCATACTCGCCCACTTGCCTTCCAATTTGAATAATCATTTCCTTCTCCCGTTTTCTCTTCCGCAAGAATGCAAAATCGACCAGCAAAGAACTTTTTGATCTTTCTGTAAAATTTCGTTACCGTTCCATCCGTCTTATCCCTTCCCGGTAAGCGAATATAGCCCCTGGGTCGTGGAAGAATAGAGGTTAGTTTTCTTTGCTTCTCTTCGCTGCGTCGCGCGAAATTGAATCGTATATCCGGGTTGTATAAAAGTTTTTTTCTTTCTTTTCGTGTTTTTTTCTTACGTTACGTCATTCATCCTCGTGCAAAGTACAAAAAAGAACGTTAGTAATTGCCATCAATCTATTTTAATGGAATTTAATTATATGCATATCATTATAACGATTTAAAGGCATAATATTTTGAAAGAATTGAAAACATTGTTATGGATACGTCAATTTCCGACTCCATTCTTCGCGTATTTCTTTCGTTCTCTGTTTATTTCAAGTTACTTCCTATTTCCTTTATTTACTTTCTTTCTTTTTTTACTCTCCTTAATCCGTGTTTTTGAATTTTATTTCTTCCTCTTTGTCTCTTTCTCCCGCATTTTTATTTTTTTTTCCTTTTAGCTTCGATGTTCTCTTTCTCTTATTTTTACTCGCTGTCTTTATTCCTATTATCTTGCTTTCTCTTTCTCGTTTCCTTTTTTCTCAATTTCATGTTTTCCTCTCTTCTTCCTCTCTCTTCTTTCTTTCCTTTGTATTCTAATTCCCTCTTCCTGTTCCCTTCCTCTTTCCCCCTCTTTACTGTTCACTGGTTTATTTCTCCCTCTCCTACACCTCTCTTATTTCTCTATCCTTCTCCCTCTCCCTCTCCCTTTCTCTCTCCCTCTCTATCTTCTTCTTCTCTCCCTTTCCTTTCCGATTTCGCTCTTCCACAACTTTCCTTTCTCTCCTTTTCTCTTTCCTTCTCCCTCTTCCGTCTTCCCCTCTCTCCTTCCATCCTTTTACTTCCTGTCCATTTCCCTCTTTCTTTCTTTTCCACATCCCTCTCTTTTTCTACACCTCTCCTCTATCTTCCTCTCTTCTTCTCTCTCCCTTTCCCTCTCCCCTCATTCCGTCCTTTTCCTACTTTCCCCTTTTCTCTTCTCTCACTCTCTTCCTTCTTTCTCTCTTTTCCGTATTTCTCCTCTTTTTCTAAATCTTTCCTATCATTCTTCCCCCTTTCGATTTCCCCTTTTTCCCTTCTCTCCCTTTCTTCCGTCTTTCTCTCTCTTTCCCGCATATTTTCTCTCCTTTCTACATCTCTCCCCTCTCTTTCTCTTTCTCTCTCTTTCCCGCATATTTTCTCTCCTTTCTACATCTCTCCCCTTTCTTTCTCTTTCTCTCTCTTTCCCGCATATTTTCTCTCCTTTCTACATCTCTCCCCTTTCCTTCTCTTTCTCTCTCTTTCCTTCTCCCATCATTCCGTCATTCTCCTATGTCCCACATTTTTTCTTCTCTCCCCTAACTCCCTCTTTCCTCATCCACACCTCTCCTCTCTCTTCTTCGCTTCCCTTCCTCTGCACATTCTCAAAACCACTTGTTGCAGACGTCTATAACTCAAGACTGCCTTCCACCGTGCAATGTTCTCCTGTTCTTGCAATGAGATCAAAGTCAAGTTTAGCGTGAAATTGAATCCTTTGTTTGTTCGTTTGATAACTGTTTTTTATCTTTCTCTTTTGATTTTGTTTATCTAAGGGGATGTATGTTTGTTTGTATAGCGTTATTCTTGTTGATTTTTGTTGTTGTTGTTGTTGTCGTTGATGTTGGTATGAAATGTTTTATTGTGTATGTGTTTGCATTTCCATTTTTTTTTCTTCGTTTGTTTCACTCGTTCTTTTTATTCTTGATTCCAAACTTTATATTTATATATATATATATATATATATATATATATATATATATATATATATATATATATATATATATATATATATATATATATATATATAAAGATACGAAGGGAGAGAAATAGAATAAAAAAAATAAAAAAAGATAAAGATAAAAAAGGACAGAGTAACACAAAAACAAAAATCAAACAAACAAACAAACAGAGATAGAGAAAGAGTAATTAAAACTTAAACCTTCCGAACCGCTGAGACGCGAGAGTCTTCACCCACGTACACAAATCTCCACCAACTAATTAGATAATCTTGAAAAAAAAGGTCATTCATAAAAGTCGGGAAATTTTCGCCACAGCCTATTTCGCAATTCCCCTTCTCATTCGACCTACTTCTAGGGCGTTCGACCAAGCTGTCACTCACGCTCGACTGATCCCCTTTGCCATGTTTTATGTCAAGAGTGTAAGGATTAGTATCGATTTCTTTGATGTATCGTCAAAGTGGTGATTTTTTTTAGTCACTTTATCAGGGCTTTTAGTTAGTTAGTTTTTTTTTATTTTTTTTTATTGCGAGGTATCAAAAATTGGAGGAGGTTGGTGAATGCGTTTCTGAAACACGCGAGAGATAGAGATAGAGGTAGAGATAGATAAAGATATATTAAGATAGAAAGATAGAGACAGAGATAGAGATAGAGATAAAGACAGAGAGAAAGACAGATATATATACAGAGGTAGAAGCAGAGACAGAGACAGAGACAGAGACAGAGACAGAGACAGAGACAGAGACAGAGACAGAGACAGAGACAGAGACAGAGACAGAGACAGAGACAGAGACAGAGACAGAGACAGAGACAGAGACAGAGACAGAGATAGAAATAGAGATAGAGAGGGAGCTAGAGAGAGAGACAGATAGATGTCAACAGTAAGGTGATGACAATCTTAAAGGTAATGACAGTAGAAGTAAAAGGAGAACAAGGAAAATGAAGAAAGAAAAGAGGAAGAGGAGGTAGAAACCCATGCATGTATGTGCGCGCGTGCACGTGTCCCTGTGCCTGTGCGTGTGTGTACCCACCTGTTATATAAAAGCACGTGTGTATCTTAAGAGTATCTCAAGTGTGCGTGCCTGCCCAACATCAGCTCCGTAACCTCGAGAATAACTCATTATTTCCCAGAAAAATGGGCTTTCGCGCCAGGCCAGATTGCCGCTTGGATGTCATTACACGCTTGCCAACCTTCCCGCCGGGGCCTTTGACAACCTCGGGGTGTTTGACAACTTTTCCTTCACTCTGCAGCTGGCAACATCTTTTGCCGGGTTCATTTTTCCTTCCTCTTGTTATTTTTTCTTTTCTTTTCTTATCTTTCCTTGGAAATAACTCGTATATATACCTGAGGGAAAAATTTGGGGCTTGTTGACTTATGTTTGGATACTGAAAATGGTTTCCGTGTTTGTTCGGTGAGGGGTGAATGTGTGTGTTTGTGTTTGTGTGTTTGTTTGTGTGTGTGTGAGTTTGTGTGTTTAAGTGTTTTCGTGTGTGTGTTTTGTGTGTGGTTTGTGTGTTTAAGTGTTTTAGTGTGTGTGTTTTGTGTGTGTTTTGTGTGTGTTTTGTGTGTGTGTTGTGTGTGTGTTGTGTGTGTGTGTTGTGTGTGTGTGTGTGTGTGTGTGTGTTTTGTTTTTTGTGTGTGTGTTTTGTGTGTGCGTGTGTGTTTGTGTGTGTGTGTGTGTGTGTGTGTGTGTGTGTGTGTGTGTGTGTGTGTGTGTGTGTGTGTGTGTGTGTGTGTGTGTGTGTGTGTGTGTGTTTGTTTGTGTGCACTGACAAAAAGGAATGAATTAGTAAATAAATGAAAGATCGATCGATATATGGTAATGATATTACTGACGATGATAATGATAATGATCACCAATGGTAATCAATAATAATGATGATGATAAAGTGATGATGATAAAGATAATAATAATAACAATAACAACAATAATAATATTAATAATAATAGTAGTAGTAGTAATAATAACAATAATGGTAATAATAAGATCATGATAATAAAAATAATAATCAAATGGCATACTGTCTGTTTATCTTTTTCATGAGTGGGTACATCTATAATTTCTCTTAATGATAACAATGCTATTTGAGAGTCGTACATGTTCGCAATTTCCTTGTAACAGTATTTCAAAGCCACTAGACTGGAGCCTCATTTACCGATACCTATAATGCTCTTTTGACGGACAAAAAGCCATGACATATCATTCGAAAAAAAAAAAAGAAAAAAAAAAGTGGATTATGATCCGGAACTTTTTTTTTTTTTTTTTTTTAAGAGAGAGAGAACGGTAACTGTTCGTTTTTTGTTAATGAGGAACGATCCCATGATGTGACGAAATAGCATTCAATTACTAAAGATGAAATGTAAAAAGGGAAAGATTACTTTGATTATAATGCGCGTGTGTGTGCTTAATGATAATAGTTATCATTATTTTGATTGTTTGTGTGTTTGTGTGTCTGTGTGTGCGTGCGTGCGTGCGTTTGCGCGCGTAGTTGTGTTTTTTCTATCGGGCTGTATCTGTGCAAGGCACGCTCGTAATATTTGCATGGATCCATCTCTACTTACGTATGTATACATACATACACACACACACACACACACACACACACACACACACACACACACACACACATACACATACACATACACACACATATATCATATATATATACACACACACATCTATCCCAAACATACAGATATCTATCCATACATCTATCTCTAGATCTCGTACTTATCTATCTGCGGTTCCGTGCTCTCCCAGCGCGTGCAAGCCAATGAATGCCCTTAAGCCGATTAGCCTTAAGGAGGCGGACGCCAGCCACCGACCCTCGTTCAGGTATTTATCAGTCTTATTATTAGCAGTCAGCTGACGAGATTATTGATCGATCAGATAGGAACCCAATCGGTCACACTCACCCCGATTGGCGATTCGGGATGGCGGCGGCGACGAGGTCAGAAGAGGTCATGGGAGGTTGGTGGTTGGGTAGAGGGGGTTGAGAGGGGAAGGGGGGGTTGCTGGTCAGAAGAGGGTGATGGGAGGAGTTAGGGATAGAGCGAGGTCAAAGGTTATGGATAGATAGAAGGATGGGAAAGAAGGGTTAGCGGAGTGGGAGATGGAGTGGGATAGGAGTTGGGTGAGGGTAGGAGGGGGTAGGGGGGGGTCAAAGGGAAGGAGGAGCAGGAGGGAGGGGAGAGGGGGGGTGCGGATGATATGGGGGAAGGATACCATGGGGAGGGCGAGGGTAGGATAGGGTATAGAGGAGGGGAGAAGGGGGTGGGGGGGTAGGGAGGAGATGGAGAAGTAGAGAAACAGACAAGGGAGGGAAAGCAGAATATAAACGGAAGGGGGGGGGAGAAAGGGGAGAAGAGATAGAGGAGATAGAGGGAGGGAGGAGGGAAGGTAGGGGTAGAGAGGGGGTAAGGGGTGGGGGCGTCAGGTCTATCTGATTTGCCTTCCGTTCCGGTAATCCAATGGCGGGTCACGGGGGGGGGGGGGTCAGAGGATAGGGAGGGGGGGGATTATTAGAATTCACTTCCTTCCTCCGCCCCCTCCCTTAACTCCCTGCCCCCCCCCCTTCGCTCTTTGTTAGTCATGATTATAAATGTCTTCATTAATTTGTCCCTTACTTTGTCTTCTAATTATCTTTCTTCCCTTCCTCCTTCCTCCTTCTCCTTCTCCTTCTTCTAATTCTCATTCTTCCAATTCACATTCTTCTCATTCTCATTCTTCTTCTCATTAACATTCTTCTCATTATCATTATTCTTCTCATTCTCTTTCTTCTTCTTCTCCTTCTCCATCTTCTCATCCCCCATCTTCTCATTCTCCTTCTTCTCATTCTCCTTCTTCTCATTTTCCTTCTCCTTCTTCTCCTTCTCCTCCTTCTTCTTATTCTCATTCACCTCCTTCTCCTTCTTCTTCTCCTCCTCCTTCTCATTCTCCACCTTCTTCTCTTTACCCTTCTTCTCCTTCTCCTCCTATTTCTCCTCATTCTTCTCCTTCTCATTCTTCTTCTTCTCATTCTTCTCCTTCTCGTTCTTCTTCTCATTCCTTTCCTTCTCATTCTTCTCCTTTCCATTCATTTCCTTCTCATTCTCATTTTCTTCTTTTCCTCATTTTTCTTTTTCTCTATTTTTTCATCCTATTATTTTTCCTTTTTCCCTCAGTTTTCTTCTCCTTCTTCCTGTTATTCTTTTGTTTTCTACATCTATTATTTTTCATTTCCTTATTTTTCTTTATCTCTTTCTCTGTCTTTCTTTCTCTCCTCCCAATTTTTCTTGCTTCTTCTCCCTCTCTCTTTTATCTCCGCCTCTTTCTCTTCCTCCCCCGTTTCCCTCTCCCTCTTCTTCTCCCTCTCTCTTCCTTCCCTCTCTCTTTTCCCTCACGCTCTCCCTCTCCCTTCCCTCTTTTTTTTCTCTCACGCTCTCCTTCTCCCTTCCCTCTCTCTTTTCCCTCACGCTCTCCCTCTCTCTTCCCTCTTTTTTCTCTCACGCTCTCCCTCTCCCTTCCCTCTCTCTTTTCCCTCACGCTCTCCCTCTCCCTTCCCTCTCTCTTTTCTCTCCCGCTCTCCCTCTCCCTTCCCTCTCTCATTTCTCTCACGCTCTCCTTCTCCCTTCCCTCTCCCTTTTCCCTCACGCTCTCCCTCTCCCTTCCCTCTCTTTTTTCTCTCACGCTCTCCCTCCCCTCTCTCTTTTCCCTTACACTCTCCCTCTCTCTTCCCTCTCTCTTTTCTCTCCCGCTCTCCCTCTCCCTTCCCTCTCTCTTTTCTCTCACGCTCTCCCTCTCCCTTCCCTCTCTCTTTTCCCTCACGCTCTCCCTCTCCCTTCCCTCTCTCTTTTCTCTCCCGCTCTCCCTCTCCCTTCCCTCTCTCTTTTCTCTCACGCTCTCCTTCTCCCTTCCCTCTCTCTTTTCCCTCACGCTCTCCCTCTCCGTTTCCTCTCTTTTTTCTCTCACGCTCTCCCTCCCCTCTCTCTT
>NW_028234436.1:20331530-20336530 GCF_977035675.1 Penaeus japonicus
ACACACACACACACACACACACACACACACACACACACACACACACACACACACACACACACACACACACACACACACACACGACACGACAAATACACGTGGGTAAACAATGTATGCTTACCTGTGGAACTGTGGAACTTAACTGTGGAACAAAATCCTCTGTTCTATTGTGTATCTTTGATTATCTATCAGCAAAAGGACTTCTAGCTGTTTGCTTAATCATTTTGGATGTCAACTGGTGCGTTTATTCCCTTTGTTGATGTTGAAAAAAAAAATTGAAAGATGTACGTATATTTGCATACATATAGAGGGAGAGATAGAGAAGGGATGGAGGGGAGAGGGAGAGATGGAGGGGAGGGAGGGAGGGGGGGAGATAGAGAGGACGAGAGATTGATAGATAGAGAGAGAGGGGGGGAGAGAGAGAGGAAGGGGAGGAGGAAAAAAGAGAGAGAAACGGAGGAGAGGAGAGGAGGTAAAAAAGATGAAAGGGGTGAGAAGAGATATAAGTAGGGAGAAATAGAGATAAAGTGGAAAAAGAGAAAGGAAGAGAAACTAAGCGAAAGGAGTAAAAAATAAGAAAAAAAGGAAGAAGAGAGGAGAGAGAGAAAGAGGAATAGAGGAGAGAAAGAAAGTGGAGAAAAGAGGAGAGAGAGAAAGAGGAAGATGAAAAGAAAGATGGGAAGAGGAAGGAAGAAAATGGAGGAGAAGAGTATGAATAAAAAAGGTAGCCAGGAATATGGAGAAGAAAGAAGAAATGAAAACGGGGGCGTAAAGGGGAATAAGCAAAGGAGAAAAGAACAAGGGAAAGAAAGTGTAGGCAGAGGAGAATGAAAAAAAAACAAGAACAAGGGAAAGAAAGCATAGACAGAGAAGAAAGAATGAAATAAAACAAGAACAAGGAAAATAAAGAAGTAAAAAAAAAAGAAAGAGAAAAAGAAGAAAAAAAAAGGAAATAGAAGAAAGGAAGGATGATCACACGAATTAATTATAGACGACCAAGGACAGAAGCTTTATTGCAGAGATAGAACCCTAATAAAACTTTTGTCACTTCCAATAAAAAAGAGACGAAAGAATTTTGCAAACTCAATCTCTATTAACTGGGATTCTTGTGGTTGGATTCTATGCCTCCTTTTACTCTCATTTTCTCCTAAACCCTCTTTTTATTCCTCGTCTTCTTATTATTATTCCTCTTCTCCTTGTTATTAGTATATTTTATCTATTTTTTCTCATTTCCTTTTTTTTCCTTCATCGTTACTCTTATTCCTTTTTTTTCTCTCTTTTCTTCTGTTGTTTTTGTTTATATCAACGAGACTCAAACGATTTTTGGAATCTTTTCTTGATCCAGAATTGAGTGGATGTTTATATCTTCATTGTAATCTATCTATTCTTTTTCCCCTTCTTTTTCTTTCTTCTTAACTTTTTTTTCCTTCATTTTCCCTTCTTCTTCTTCTTTGTCTCCTTCATCTTTTTTTGTTGTTGTTGTTTTTCTTCTTCTTCTTCTTCTTCTTCTTCTTCTTCTTCTTCTTCTTCTACTTCTACTTCTTCTTCTTCTTCTTCGTGTTCTTCTTATTTTCTTGTTCTGTCTCCTGCTTCATCTTTTTTTTTCTTCTTCTTCTTCTTCTTCTTCTTCTTCCCACCTCTGTTTTCCCTTTTTCTTTCTGTTCTTCTTCTCCTTTACCTCTTTTTATCTTCTTTCTCTTCTTCTTCTTCCTCCTCCTATTTTTTTCCTTCTTATTCTTCTTTTCCCCCTTTGACTCTTCTTTATCCTTCTTTTTCTCGTTCTCCTTTCCCTCTTCCTCCTCCTCTTTTTTTTTTTTTTTTTTTTTTCTTCTTCTTCTTCTTCTTCTTCTTCTTCTTCCTCTTCTTCTTCTTCTTCTTCTTCTTCTTCTCACTTCTCCTTCTTCTTCTTCTTTTTCTTCTCATTTCTTCTTCTTTCTTCTTCTTCTTTCTTCTTCTTCTTCTTCTTCTTCTTCTTCTTCTTCTTCTTCTTCTTCTTCTTCTTCTTCTTCTTCTTCTTCTTCTTCTTCTTTTTCTTCTTCCTCTCTTCCTCTTCTTCTTCTTCTTCTTCTTCTTCTTCTTCTTCTTCTTCCTCTTCCTCTTCTTCCTCTTCCTCTTCTTCTTCTTCCTCTTCCTCTTCCTCTTCCTCTTCCTCTTCTTCTTCTTCTCCTTCTTCTATGAAAGATTGAGCTGACTCTATACTTGATCCGCAATTGATAGGAAGTTTATATCTGTAATGTAATCTAAATGGGACTGGCTTCTTGCTATTTCACTTTTTCTGATTGTCTTCCTTGTACTCTGCTCTCTGATCACTCTCTTTCTTTCTTTCTCTTTCTCTCTCTCTCTCTCTCTCTCTCTCTCTCTCTCTCTCTCTCTCTCTCTCTCTCTCTCTCTCTCTCTCTCTCTCTCTCTCTCTCTCTCTCTCTCTCTCTCTCTCTCTCTCTCTCTCTCTCTCTCTCTATCTATCTATCTTTCTATCTACCGATCTCTATCTCTTTCTTTTTGTTTCTCATTCTCTTTTCCTCCCTAACTCTCTCCCTTCCCCTTCCTCTTCCTTTCCCGTCCTCTTCCTTCCCTTCCCTTCCCTTCCCCTTCCCCTTTCCCTTTCCCTTTCCCTTTCCCTTTCCCCTTCCCCTTCCCCTTCCACCTCCCCCTCCCCCTCTCCCTCCCCTTTCCCCTTCCTCTCCCCTCTCCCTCTCTCCCCCTCCCACGCTCCCTTTCCCCCTCCCCCTCTCCCTCCCCTTCCCCTTCCTCTCCCTCTCTCCCTCTTGCCTGCCCCCTCCCTCCCTTTTACTCACTCTTCCTTCTTCCACGTAAAGAGGAAATAGAAAAGGAAAGCTGATCCGCTGGCTTAACACGTTCTTGCCCCGAAGACGCTTGACAGATGACAGCCATTTGTCAAGAGGAGTGAGAGACCGATTTCCTTTCCTGCGAGGCTGTGAGATTATAGGGAGAGGAGTACACTCGCGAAGGTCTTTAACATTTTCTTATTATTATCATTTATCGTCTTTTTCTACCGTTTGGTCTATTTCCTTCTTATTTTTATCATTATTATCATTGTTATTATTACTGTTACCTAATTTCTTCTTCTATTATTACTACTAATGTTACTACTTCTTCCTCTATTTTTTCTTCTTCTTCTTCTTCTTCTTCTTCTTCTTCTTCTTCTTCTTCTTCTTCTTCTTCTTCTTCTTCTTCTTTTCTTCTTCTTCTTCTTCTTCTTCTTCTTCTTCTTCTTCTTCTTCTTCTTCTTCTTCTTCTTCTTCTTCTTCTTCTTCTTCTTCTTTTCTTCTTCTTATTTCTTCTTCTTTTCTTCTCCTTCTTCTTCTTCTTCTTCTTCTTCTTCTTCTTCTTCTTCTTCTTCTTCTTCTTCTTCTTCTTCTTCTTCTCCTCCTACTTCGTCTTTGTTCACTTAAATACTGTCTTTTGCTGAGACACTTTTTCTGTTTTTGTTTTTGTTTCTTTCCCTTACGCTTTTGAAAGAATATCTTGACGCCGCTTTTACTGTCACTGTTTTTGTTTTTTTGTATCTAAACCTTATCTTAATCGCCAAGATGGAAGACATTAGACTGTTTTTGTTGTTGTTGTTTTTTTTTTTTCTGCAAGAATATTTTGATACAAGACTATTGTTGCTATTATGTCTTGACATATATATATATTTTTAGTGTGGAGGAGGGGGGGGGGGGGGTAAAGTGTGATTTTTTTTTTTTTGTCTCCAAAGCTTTAACTTTAATCTTTAGGGGTCTAGAGTGAGTACGGGATGTTTTTGCTTAAAGGCTAATACTGGTGCTGTTGTCTCATTTTCTGTATCTTACACCATTCAAGCGTCCCTGAGATTTTTGAAGGAGAAAGACACTATATATTCTCTTTAATTGTTGACTTCACTTTTTTGCAAGAAAAAGCTGCTGATGTCGCTGTTGCTTTTACCTGCTGACTTTAATCCTGATCTTTAAACGCCTTGGCAATTAATGGGTCAGACTCCAACGAGTAGAAACTTAATCTTAATCTGTAAGAATTTCGGAGACTGTTAAAGAACGAATATATTTTATTCTTAATTGAAGGGGAATTTCTTCAACAAAATATTTTACAGTTTTTTTTATTATTATTATTATTATTATTATTTCTTTTTTTGCAAGAACAGTCTGATATGATGCTGTTGTTTTGTCTCTATATCTTATCTAAAATCTCTGGTTATCCTTTCCCAAAACGATAACGATAATTATATAATCAGTGACCCAGTATAATTCGATATCAAATTAACAAACATCAAAAGAAATAGAGGGGGGCAGGTATATAGGTACATCAATTTGATAGGAATATAAACATCTCTCTGTCATTTTTTTTCTCTCTCTCTCTCCCTCCCTCCTTTCTCTCTCTCTCTCTCTCTCTCTCTCTCTCTCTCTCTCTCTCTCTCTCTCTCTCTCTCTCTCTCTCTCTCTCTCTCTCTCTCTCTCTCTCTCTCTCTCTCTCTCTCTCTCTCTCTCTCTCTCTCTCTCTCTCACTATCATTCTTTGATCCACTCCCACTCTCTCTCTCTTTGTTTCATTCCCATTCTCTCTCTTTTTCTTTCCTCATATAGATAGGTGGATAGATAGACAGACAGATAGACATCAGTCATAACTTGCACCGTACCTCCATGGACAATCCAAGGCTGACCCAAAATATCGATAAAGAACGGTTTGTTTACGACGCTGCAAGAAGTTCTGGCATTCACTCTTTTATTTTTGCCCTTTTTTTTCCTTCTGGTGCTTATATATTTGAGTGTTTTTGTTTTTGCTTTTCTTAAGTGTATTCTTTTCTTCTTTTCCTTCTTTTTTGTTGTATATTTCTTCTTCCTTCTTTTCCAAGTTTTTTTTTTCTCCTTTCGCTCCTTCTCCTTCTCCTTCTCTTACTATTCGTCCTCTTCTTTTATTCCTATCTTCTTTTTCTCTCCCCTTCTTCTCCTCCCCCGCCCTTCTTCTCCTCTTCCTTCTCATTCCCTACCTCCTACCCTTCTCCTTCCT
>NW_028234436.1:20376530-20386530 GCF_977035675.1 Penaeus japonicus
CTTTTTGTGACTCAATTGAACTAACTGGGGATTGAGCATGTACAGGAGGTACATGGGCCTTGGGAATGCCATGTTCATTGTCTGATCTTGTCAATCATGTGGCTGGCTTGATATCATATAATTATTTTGTAATGCCTCTTGGCAATGTATATCCTGCTCACAAAAATCTAATGCATGATATTTTGGGTCCTGTCCTCCCCTACACATGAATTATATTACAAGACCCCCATAGGTATTCTCCACTATATGAAAAGAAATGACAGAGATTGGTACATTTATTATTATAAGATTTATATTGTTGGGAAGGCATTATTATAAAAATTAGGATATTCACAAATTCAAACATATTTATTTAGAATTATGAGCCCCATTTGTACAACTGTAATGTAACATTTCAACCAAATAGAAATAATCATATTTGGGGGTATTGTTTTGCTTGTTTCTTAACCCATTGCAGACGGGGATAAGTTTGCTTGCCCAGCCTCCAGGATAGGTTTTACTTTAAAGAGAGACTTCTTGAAGCAATATAATTTGAATCTTCCCACTCTCTTTCAGTCATTCATTGTAAAATGAGCGTTTTTTGTGTTTTATTTTTCTGTGTGTTTTATTGAGTTTAGAGACTTATATGTGCCATATGACAGGCTCTATCAGTGCTGCAGTAGACTAAAGTTGTAGTATATTATCCATATTAGCTCATCATTTTCTTTATACTCAGTGTGATAGAAGTATTGCTGTTTTATGGGAGGACAAAAGGCAACTTTATTTTTTCGTATTTTTGTGCTGTCATGAACAAATACGAAACATGTAACCACCTACAATAAAGATAACAAGAAGAGGTAGGGAAGACGAATGAAACCTGTGCTTGTGACTGTGAGTGCCACAGTGAAAGGCATCCATATTGGCACAGGAGCACATTTTAGACACTGGGTATGGATTGAGTCACCTTCCTCTTCCCGTTCTGCCTGCACACCTTTCATTGGCTGTACTTTTGAGCAAGAGTTCGTCAACTTAGAGTGTGCCATTGCTCTATAAAGATGGTGCTTACTAGAGACTGTGGATGGGTGCCATTCAAGACTCTATCTCCTGCTGGTGCTAGGAAAAAGTTGTGCCATCTAGGTTTTTTACGTTAAGCTAGCACGATATTACGGTAATTATAGTAATTATGACTGCAGTACCCATCAATACTCATTCCTTTTTCATAGTAAAATTAAATAGCACAGTGATTCAAAATTCCTGAACTTCATGTACGTCATGACGCCTGTCGTCAGACCAAAGCTCCTACGGCATGTATGTCATAACACCTGTCCGCAATGGGTTAATTAACCATTATATTTGAATAAGGAAATACAAATACTAAGTACAGTTAACCCGTTAATGACGGGTGACGTGTTTTTTTGTCATACATGACGCAGGAGCTCTGGCCTGACGATTTGGGGATTTTGGATCACTATGTTATTGAGTAATGAGTGAGTGATGCTGACGATTGTAGTCATAGTTATTATAACTGTTGTAATATTAACCAAAATGGTTTTCAACTCACATCCAAAACCTAGATGGCACCACTTTCTTCTAGCACCAGCAGAGGAGAGGGAGCCTTGAATGGCACCCATCTATGGTCTCTAGCAAGCACTATCTCTATAGAGCGATGACACATAGCAAGTTCCTGACCTCTTGCTCTAAAGTACCACAGATGAAAGATGTGCAGGCAGAGCGAGAGGAGGAAGGTGACTCAAACCATGCCCAATGCCTATAATGTGTCCCTGTGCCAGTAGGGATGCCTTTTATTGTGGCACTCACTGTCAAAAGCACAAGTTTCCTTCCTCTTCATGTTACCTTTATTTTGGATGGTTATAAGTTTTGTGTTTGTTTGTGACAGCACACAAATAAAAAAAAATAAAGTTACTTTTTGCCCTCCCTTAAAACATTTCACATTAAGTATAAAGAAAAAAATGAGTTGATATGGACCCTGAACTACAATTTTAGTCAACTGCAGAATTGATAGAGCCTGTGATATGACAGATATAAATCTCCAAAAACAGTAAAAAATACAAAACAACAAAACAAAAATGGCTCTAGCTCTACAATGAGTGACTAAAAGGGAGCAGGAAAAATCAAGGTATGTTGCTGAAGCTGCCTCGCTCAGAAATAAAACCCATCCTGGACCCTGCGTAAGCAAATCTATGTATGAATATTAAGCAATAAATGATTATGTTGTACAGTATGTATGTATATCACAGTCAACGATGTTTGTTTTTCAGGATAAACTTCAGGGTATTTTCCCTACTATTAAGATTACCGTTGCCAAAAAGGCTGATGCTCTATTCCCCTGTGTGTCCGGCGCTAGTATCTGTGCAAAGGTAAGTTTCTTTGTTTTTCTTTCTTTTCTTATGAAAAATGCATATATATATATATATATATATTATATATATATATATTATATATATATATATATATATATTTTATATATTTTATTTTTTTTTTTTTTTTTTTTTTTTTCTCTCTCTCTCTCTATCTTCCCTCTCTCTCTCTCTCTCTCTCTCTCTCTCTCTCTCTCTCTCTCTCTCTCTCTCTCTCTCTATCTCTCTCTCTCTCTCTCTTTCTCTCTATTCTCTCTCTCTCTCTCTCTCTCTCTCTCTCTCTCTCTCTCTCTCTCTCTCTCTCTCTCTCTCTCTCTCTCTCCATTAAACTGCAGCTATCACAGATGAAATGAAATGTATTATATTCCTTTCAGCCTCCTAATATTTAATGTTTGTGTGTTTTGTACATATTTTACGAAAAGGCTTCAATGCTGTGATGTTTATGCTATTACATTTATTTCAGGTTGCTCGTGATAGAGCCCTGAAGAACTGGAAGTTTCCAGAAGGCATCGAAATTGACAACTGGGGAAGCGGATACCCGGGAGGTAATGAACATCGCTTATTGTGGTGAATGTAGAAAACATATTCATGGATATGAAGGAATAAAACACCATGTTGCGTCATAAGTCATGGATTTCTGATGTTACTTTATCTTCCTTTTATGGAATCATTCAGATTCTCTGCATATATCATGGACTTGAAGTTGATATAGATAAACTTATATATAAAGAACTTTATACCAGTGAAGCCATGATGTCAGGAAATACATTAAAACTTATCAAAACAAAACATTCATAGATAAAACATGTATCAGGTCACTGTTACTGTATTTGTATTAAGGACAGTGGATTTTTTTTCTTCCAAGATTAGTTTTTTAGAATTTCACATCATTCATAGTTTTGTGTTTCTTTGTGTGCATGTGTATTTGTTTGTTGAGGACTGTAAAAGACTATTTCTCTACTGCTATGAATATTTTGAAACAGTTTGCAAACAGGGGCTAGATTGGTTGTAACTATTTATTTGTTCCAATTTGTGCAATGATATGACATTTAGATAGTTATCATGTTAGGCAGCTTATCTATGACTGCTTTGTGTGAAAAGGAAAGGGAAAAAAAACTGAATACATAGTTTCTCTGATTCTGTTCATAATTGAATCATTCTCATTTCAAACATTTATTTAGCTCTGTGTGTGTGTGTTTGTGTGTGTGTGTGTGTGTGTGTGTGTGTGTGTGTGTGTGTGTGTGTGTGTGTGTGTGTGTGTGTGTGTGTGTGTGTGTGTGTGTGTGTGTGTGTGTGTGTGTGTGTGTGTGTGTGTGTGTGTGTGTGTGTGTGTGTGTATGTGTGTGTATGTGTATGTGTATGTGTATGTGTATGTGTATGTGTATGTGTATGTGTATGTGTATGTGTATGTGTATGTGTATGTGTGTAAGTGCATGTGTGTGTGTATATGTGTGTATGTGTATGTGTATGTGTATGTGTATGTGTATGTGTATGTGTATGTGTATGTGTATGTGTATGTGTATGTGTATGTGTGTATGTGTGTGTGTGTGTGTGTGTGTGTGTAAGTAACATATGTCATGGATGTTCTGATGTTAGTTCTTCATTGTGTGTGTGTTTATTTGTTTCTTTGTTTATTTAAGAAAAAAAAAAATAAGAATGAGAATGAATGACTTCATAGTATTTCGGTTATATCTTCATCAGAAGTATGTATAATTCAGTTGGAGATATAATCAGATGAGCATTTGTTCTGTGAAGTTATTCATTCTCATATCTAACTTTTCTTTATGAGTGCATGTGAAGGAGTGCATGAGCTGATCCTAGATAGAAGACCGTATTCTTTCCATTTCAGACAACATATTCTTCTATATCTATAGTGTGAGAGAAGTATCAGTCAAAGAGAGAAGAATTGCATTTTTGTTTCCCTAATGCATTTCTGTTTCAAAAATTATAGTCTTGTTCCTTGTCCTTCTGTAGAAAAGATCCAGCACATCTTTCCCTCATTGATTTCTCTTTCAGTAAATAGATTTATGATCCTATCTCTTACAGGTATTTCATTGCACTACAGTATATAGCCACAAAATATCAAAGGATAATGACAGAGGCTGATGAATAGGAATTGAAAATGTCTATGCACTTTCTAGAACTGTGAAAGTGTGCTGCAAGTTTCCTACCATATTACAATAAGTTGATATTAGGATTTTTACGAAATGCAGCAGTTTCTTATTATAATTTAAGGCTTGATAGATAAAACTCACTTATTTCCTGCATTATGGTTTGAACTCGACATCCTTACATTTTATTTATTTATTTTAATCTATTTTCTCCTGCAGCAGTAATTGTTTCAAAACTCACCCATATCCCTCTATCACGTCCAGATGCCGTTACGAAGAACTTCCTGATGAACTCGATCGACAGGGTATTTGGTTTCCCTGGCATTGTACGTTTCTCATGGTCAACTGCCGAGAAGATTGCTGATGAAAAATGCATCTCAGCTTCATGGTAAGAGACTTTTGAATTGTGTTTTTAACTATGGGCTCAGAGATTTTGACTCTTCATTTTATTTCTAAATGAGATCTCTCTTTTTTTCTATTTTCCCCCTCTTTTATCCACTCTTTTTTTTCTTTTTTTCCGTCTACCCTTTTTAGTAACTTTATTATTATTATTATTATTATGATGATGTTAATCATCATTATCATTATTATCATTATCATTTTTATCATTATTATCATAAGGGACCTATAGAAAAGCTAGAAATCATTTCCTTTAGTAATCAACAAAGCAAAGGGTAATTTTGTTCTATCTGCCAACCAAAAGGTATAGTTAATCTTCCCTTCTCTGTTTCTTGATCTATATCTATCTTCCCCCTTTAAAGGAATGAAGATGAAGACGAAGAAAAGAAGGAAAAGACACCCTCTGTCCTCCAGTTCTTTGCCAAGAAACAGTCAGGCGAGGTGTACAATGCGCCGCCCCCAGTCAAGAAGAGGCACCATTTCTTCACCGACCGCTGCCTCTCGTCCGTCCAGAATTTCTGAGATGGGAATGCAGTCGGTGTGCGGAGTCAGTCCCTCTTTGTTTTTTTGTTTTGTTTTTATCTTTTCTTTTTTTTTTTACATTCTCTTGTCTCAATTTTTTTTTGTGCTTCAGATGCATTTGTAAGGAAATTTGTTGTATTTGATAAGAAAAAATAAAAATGATGACATAAAAATGTTGGTTTTCTGTCTTATTGCATTTTTTCTCTATAGTCATCATCATCATCCATTGTGTAGGTATAAAACATTAGCCTTTTTTTTTAATTATTTTTTTTATCTGTTCTGGTGCTTACTTGATCTTCAGCCATACTCAATAAATAATTTTGCAATAAATGATCCAAAAGACAGGTTCATCAATGATAGAGCATCTATTATTCTTTCAACAGTGTTCAAATTTCTTTTTTTATGATGAATATAAGGAAAAGATAAATAATCTGAATATCCTTTATAAAGAAATTTATTTACAACAGACTTTTGCATACAATACAAAACCCTAGAAAATATTATAGAAAGACATTTTGATTGTGATTTTACATAGTATTTCGTACACCATTACCATCATCTGTCATAAGTATTATTGATGATAAACTGAAAAAATATATAATGGCTAGTTTTGGATACTAGCAAAGATTTGGATAACCTTTTTCTTTTTTTTACTTTTTTATTGTGTGCAGATAGTGTTTGTCTTAATGGCGTTTCATTTTATTGTTATATTTCCAGGTTATAAAAAGCTGGATGCAAATGACTCAAACGTCTTAGCTTTTTCAAAATAAGTTAAGCTTCGTAACTAACCATAAAAAGCGGGGGATTAGTTCCTTGCCATTGGTCATTTATTTTTGTTTATACATACTTGTCTAAATGTATGTGTATGTATTTTTCTGTTGGTGAATGTACTTCTTTTTGTGTGTATTTACTTCTGTGTCTGCTTATGTACTTCTGTGTCTGTGTATGTACTTCTGTGTCTGCTTATGTACTTCTGTGTCTGTGTATGTACTTCTGTGTCCGCATATGTACTTCTATGTCTGTGTATCTACTTCTGTGTCTGCATATGTACTTCTGTGTCCGCATATGTACTTCTGTGTCCGCATATGTACTTCTGTGTCTGTGTATGTCTGCATTTGGTGGTAGCATATGCATTTGTGGGTGATAAGTCTTTGATTACAAATACAGATCTATAAAATTTCAATATATACATAAAATCTCTAGTGCCTTATTCAACAAAGAAATCCCATAGTAAGAGTTAACAACAAAACTATATCAGTTGCATGATATAATGGTAAACACATAAACCCTTGCAACATAATTATACAACCATATTTTTACATAAAATCAATATATGAAGACTTTATAAACAGCAATTTAATAAGAGATCACTATGCAAAGTACAAAAACAAATCTGTACCTTTCATACCTTTGGTTTTTTACCTATAAGATCACATCAAACTTTCGCACCTGTTTTTTTGCCAAAGGACACATTTTTGTCGCCCTTTACAATAATTTAGATTATCAATAATGATATTTTAAAATTATTCATTTGTTTCCCTCCCTCTCCTTCTTCACCTGGAGGAAACTACAACCAAGTAATATTCTATATATATGCTCTATATACTTAGGGTTACTCTAGCAACATGGTAAATATTGATTTAATGCACACAAGGTAGCTCAATGTTTTACTAAGTAAAACACTTCATATTTTTGCTTTTAGTCACTCCAGTGCTCGGAGACATGTAAATATAGTAGTTACCTGACGCATGACATAACTATTTCAGATATGGTAAATAGATACTTTATGCTTGATAATAACACGGTATATACTTACCTTATATATGGTAAATAGCTGTTTTATGCATGGTAAATAAGTACTTCCAACATGGTAGACAGTTACCTCTTGTTAAGCTACATTGGACATGGTAAAATGTATGATAAATAAGTCCTTCTGACATGTTAAAATAGATATTTCATGCATGGTAATAATTACTTCAGACAGGGTAAAAATCCACTTCAGTTACCACATGCATGATATATATCTACTTCATACGTAGTAAATTGTTACTTTAGATGCGGTAACTAGTAACTTAAATGCACCCTAAGAAATTACACCATTGTTGCATGGTAGCATGGTTTTCAACATTCTGCAGTATCACATGTTGCATCTTCTGTAAAGCAACCGTGGAATGTTTCATGTGCCATTGCAGCCTCACGCAGTACCTAGGAGAGGAAAGAAATAAACTTAACTATGTTGCATGGCCTGATTCAGTGATATTCAATTGATATTCAAGTGTCATTTACAGTGAACAAATTTACTAATGAACTAGCTGATATATGTTGCATGATTGTGCATAATATTCCATTTACATTTGATGAACTAGTTAATATGTAAATACAAATGCGTTATTGCATTCTACCATCTTTCTCACATAGTTAATATATGTTACATAATAGTTCATAATATTCTAATTACAGTTTTGAGGAAGCAGTGTCATGAACTGGAAGGTTAAGTTGGATGATATAACAATATTCTAATTTAATTTTGAGGGAAGCATTTTAATGAACAGGTTAATTATGTTGTATGGTATAATGAATAATGACATTTTTAATTATGTTCAATGCTATTTTAAGGACTTTTGTTTTGGCATTTAATGAATTAGTTAATTACATCACATAAACTTGATAATTATGTTAGATATTCCAAAAACATTTTCCTCTAATTCTCGATTATTGAAAGTGATCTTATAAGCATATGTAATGTAGTTAGAATTCTATCATTTGAATATAAGAATATATCTATTTTTAAAAGATATATATATATAATACTACAATCATATATAAGCAATGGTATTAAATAATGAACCAATATTAGTTTTCTTGTTTTTGTAAGTTCTTTGTTCTTAAAAAAATCGACAATAATTAGAAAGACGGAATATGAAAATAATAAGACTAATATTATAATCTTAGTGATAACAATAGAATGTACCAATTTGATAAGTAAAATGATGATAATCATAATTATGACAACCGCTATAATAATTAATAAAAATAACAGAAACTATTTATATAAACGCTGTAGCTTTTTTAGTACTACAGACATTAAGATGATGAGGATAAGGATAAGCTAGGTTTGCGGAAAAGATGCGCTGACGGGCTTATATGCACTGAGGCGAGCCCGCCTCTGCCAGCGTGTGCCGACTCGTGAGAGAATGTGCCAACGAGTGCTGACTCGACCTGAGCTTGGTCTTTACCCACCGTATTGCCCAGACACGGTGGTGACCGCCAGGCGTGTCTGGGCAATACGTTGGGTACTAAGATGATGTTCATGTTAATAAGATAATGTTAGTGATAATGGGAACGATAATGATATTTGTTAAGATAAATACGAATGATGATGATGATTACGATAAAGATGAAAGCGAAGACAACAACAACGAAAGTGATAATGATGGTGATGGTGATAACGACAGAACTACGAATAATACCAAACAACAATAATAATATATATAATAATTGTAGCAATATTCGTCATACCAACGAAACGATGAAAGTGACAATAATAAAACAAATAACATTACTAATAAACGGTAAAAACGCTCCATACTGACTAATAAATTTTAAGAAATCCGATCACACAACGTAATAAAACAGCATATGCCACGTAGAGACAAACACGTTTTAAACAAGACCGGTATCTGACTCACAACTGCTAACAAGAGCCTACGTCTAGTTTTACATTGCTTGTGTAATTTGATGAGCTTAGAGTGAATAACATAGTAACGGTTCTTTCTGTATGTGTATTATGTATATTTGACCCGCGCGAGTGTACGTTGAGGCAGGATAGACACTGCGTTAGGGATACATCGTGTTTATATACGCACATGTGTATATGATTTTATGGGAAAGGACGAAAATGAGAGAAGAGGGGAAAAGGGAAGGGATAGAGAGGGACAGGGAAGGGTGAAGGGAGAAAAGGAGATCTAGAGAGAGGGAAAAGAAAGAAAGAAAGAAAAAAAAACACGACATAATAACAAAAACACAATGATACAAAAAAAAAAAAAAAATGATAACCATAGACAAAAAACAACAAAACCTACCACACACCCAACCATTAGACACCCCTGCCTAACTACCCTCCCCATCACTCATCACTCCTAATTCCTCCCCACCCCTCCCCATCCCTCGCCTTCCCTCCCCACGCCTCCCCATCCTTCCCCACCCCTCCCCACCCCTCCCCACCCCTCCTCATCCCAACCCCACCCCTCCCCATCCCTCCACATCCTTCCCCATCCCAACCCCACCCCTCCCCATCACCCCCATCCCACCCCACCCCTCCCCATCCCTCTCCACCCCAACCCTACCCCTCCCCACCCCTCCCCAACCAACGAAGACATACCGAAAGGTGACGATCCATATCAGCCAGGGCCTCATTAATGAGAGTCACCGTCGTGTTCGAGGTGAGGTAGCGGGCGTGCCAAGCCAAAAGTGTGAGGGTGAGGATGAGGGCAGAGCACCTTGCCTCGAGCAGCCGGGGGTCCAAGGGCGGGTACATCGCCCGGGCGACGTCGTCTATGCGAGGGGACAGACGCCGTGTCACCTGTGGGAGATGGAGGAAGTCATTTCATG
>NW_028234436.1:20391530-20394030 GCF_977035675.1 Penaeus japonicus
CCCCACCAACCCCTCTCCCTTCCCCCACCACCCCCCCTCCCCCTCCCCTCCCCCACCAACCCCCCTCTCCCCACCCCCACCAACCCCCTTCTCCCTCCCCACCTACCAACCCCCCCACCCCCATTGCCTCCCCTCTCCACCCCCACCAACCCCCCACCCCCATTGCCTCCCCTCCCCACCCCCACCACCCCCCCACCCCCATTGCCTCCCCTCCCCCACCAACCCCCACCACCCCCACCAACCCCCCCACCCCTATCCCTTCCCCTCTCACCTCATATCCGGGTTAGAGAAGAGCTGATGTTGCTTCACGTTCGTCGCCCTCCTATAACAGAGGAGAGCCAGAGCTGCCAAGGAACCGAGGAACACGGCTGCTAGCACACCAAGGGCCACGGCGACGAGGGTCTCAACCACTTCCATATTGTTGTTGTTGTTTTTTTTCACTGTGAGAGAGGAAGGTGTTTTTGTTTTAATCATTATTATCTATTTCATTGGTGTTACTGTTGTTATTGTCAATTCTCCTATTAATATTATTATTATTGTTAAGATTATCGTCATCCCTATTGCTGTCGTTATCGTTTTCCCTATCACTGTCATTATTATCTTCTTTATTATTATTATTACGATTATTAGTATTGTTATTATTATCATTCTTCTAATCATTATTGTTATCACCATTATCATGATCATAATATTATTGATGTTATAATTTCTATTATGTCATTATTAGGCATAATTTCTATAATTGTTATCATTATCATTATTGTTGCTTTTGTTGCAATAATAGTAATTAGTTTCATCATTATTGTTACAATTATCATCATTGGAATCATTATCATTACCAAAACTCAAGATTCTCCGTTTTCTGCCACCTGTACTTTCCTTCTTTTTTTTTTTAATTTCTTTTGGGTAAAAGAGAGAAATATTTTCTTTCTTTATAGATTCGGTTTGACTTTTTTTGTTCGATATTCATGAACACGGAAAGGGAAAGACATTCCTTGCTTTATCATTTAGAGATTCCTTTGATTTATTTATTCATCTATCTAATCTTATCTATTTATTATTTATCTTTCCTATTTATTATTTATCTTTCATTTTTTTTATAACACGGAAGCCAAGATGTTTCTACGACTCCCTGTCCAATGTTCTCTTTTATTTAATTCGTCTTTTCTTCGTAAATATTTCATTTAATTTTTCTTATTCTGTTTCAGATCAACAAATTAATAGATTCATTCGGTGATAAATAAGTTAAATGGCGACCAACGCGGTCACAGTAGTAATCTTTAATATGATTTTCTTATTGTTGTTATATATATCTTATTATTTATCACTCGAACTTCATATTTTTTCTTCTTATTTCTTCTTGTTATCATTTCTCTTTCTATTCACTCGAATGACTGAACGAATGACTTGTTTTGTTCATGACGTATACACACATTTTTTATATATATTTTTTTTATTTATTTTTTATTTCGATCAGATAACAAACCTTTTAATTCCGTATTTCCATGTTCACTTTCCTCGGCGATTCCTACTTTTTATGTTATTAATATCTTTAAAAAAAAATCTATATACTCATTCAGTCTTTCTATATTCATCCCATATTTTTCATTTCTAATTTGAGTTAAAAAACAAACAAATTTAAAGTCATGTACTCCAGGTACTCATGAGACGAAATAAGTATATGATAATTAATGATAATTACAATGTTGATAATCGTTGCAGCCCATATGTGGTAGAAATACTATAACTACTAATACCGTTACCGATGTTACAAATACTACAATTATTACTATTGCAATTACTTCTGATGACAATGCTGATAATGATAATTATGATAACAATAATTATAATAACAGTAACAGCATATGCAATACTTAACAATAACAAAGTACTATGCACTACTATTACTACTATAAATAACAATTATTGTAACAGTAATAGTAGTAGTAACTGGTATTCCTTTATGTAATATGAATAAAAAAAACACAATAACAATAATAATTATTAAAATATTATCAAGACAGTAAATAATAACGATATCTTGATGATGATAATAGTAATGATGAAGATAATAGTGATTTATATCATTGTCATTATGATGATGTTGATGACGATGATGATGATGATGATGACGATGGTGATGACGATGATGATGACGATGGGTGATGACGATGATGATGACGATGAGGATGACGATGCTGAGGATGATTACGATGGATGATGACGACGATGATGATGCTGATGACGATAACGATGACGATGATGATAATGATGATGACGATGACGACGGTGATGATAATGACAATGACAGTGACGAAGACGAGAACGATGATAATGCTGGCAGTAGTAGCAGGGGCCGTAATACGTAGATGTGCTAATTTTGTTCTACCCAATGACCCCGCTCCCTCTCAGCTCCTCGCCTACCGTTTCTTCCTCTCTCTCTCTCCCTCCCTCCCTCCCCCTCCCCATCCTCCCTCTCGTCTCCTCCTTCCTCCTACCC
>NW_028234436.1:20419030-20424030 GCF_977035675.1 Penaeus japonicus
CGTTTTCGTCGTCGTCGGTGCTGGGAGATTCCTCCACGGGCAGCGCAACCCCGAGAGCCCCCAGGACCAGATCCAGCTTGTCTTCGAGGGCCTTGTACCTTCGCCGAATCACCTTGTCCATGTCACTCTTCAGCGACCGGAGCTTGAAGGTGAAGAGCGTATTGATCTGCTCGAGAAGAAGGAAGCTGTTCTGCTGCATGAGCATCTGCACGCGGTCGTTGAACTCGTCCATCTCCTGCGGGGGGACCTCGATCTGGATGTGATTCTCCACCGTGCAGTCGGACCGCGCCTTCGGGTTATCCGAGGCCGTTTTGACCGCGTCGTTCACCTGGTTAATAACGTGCTTCACCACGGCGTCGTTGTGCACGGACTTCTTCAGCGATTCCTCGAGCTCGTCCACATCCAGGAGACTCACGTGCTGCGACGTCCCCGATTGCTTGATGTTCGTCTGATAGACAGGGACTCCGTAACCACTGTCAATTGATTGTCTCTTGCAGTCCAGGATGTAGTTCATGAGATACGTTGGTACATTCATCGACTCGATGTCGTCAGCTAACGCGACGTGCGCCAGCGACACTAGGAGCAACAAGCGTAACATTGTCGGTTCTTTTTTTCTGGCTGTTGTTCTTACTGTTGTTCTGGTTCCTCTCACTGATCGATAATCAGAGCGCGGTAACTTTGGTTGATATTATTTCAGATAGGAACACATATCCAGATCTTATCAAATTAATTATGCAATTTCTCTGTGTCTCTTTTTTTTCCTCTCTTTCTCCCGAACGTCCCGGCCTCCTGTCGGCTCGGCCCCGATAACAATAACTGTGGACGACTACTGACCCGGCTTTTATACTCGACGCCAGGCCGACTTGGCTAACGGTCCGGCGGTCGCTTAAACGGTGCCGCGGAGGAGGAGGAGAGGCGGAGGAGGAGGAGGAGGAGAGGCGGAGGAGGAAGAGAGGCGGAGGAGGAGAGGAGGAGGAGGAGGAGGAGGAGGGGAGAGTACAACAAGAAGAGAGGAGGAGAGGCGGAGGAAGAGGAGAGGCGGAGGAGGAGGAGGAGAGGCGGAGGAGGAGGAGAGGCGGAGGAGGAGGAGGAGGAGGAGGAGGAGGAGGAGGAGGAGGAGGAGAGGCGGAGGAGGAGGAGAGGCGGAGGAGGAGGAGGAGGAGGAGAGGACAAGAGGAAGAGAGGAGGAAGATTGAAAAGGAGAGGAGAAGAGAAGGAGAGTAGAGAAGATGACAAGAGGAAGAGTGAAGGAGGTGGAGGAGGGAGGCGAGGACGAGAGAAGAAGACAAGGGAAAGAGGATAAAAAAATAGAGGAGAGGAGAGGACAAGAGGATGATTGCAGAAGGAGTAGAGGACAAGAAGAAGAGAAGGGAAGGTGAAGAGGGAAGAAAAGGAAAGGAAGATGAAGAGATGTGATGGTGGAGAAGGAGTATAAGATGAAGAGAAAAAGGTGGAGGAGAAATAAGAGATGATAAGAAGAGAAAAGAAAAAAAGGAGCAGGTGCAAGAAGGGGAGCAGGAAGAGAAGGAGATAAAGATGGAAGAAGAACAGGAAGACGAAGAGAAGGATGAGAGGGAAGGAGAAGCTACGACAGGAGAGGAGAGGAGAAAGAAAAAAGAGAAGAAAAAGAAGATGAAGAAGAGCAGAAGAAGGAGAAGGAAGAAGATGAGCAAGGAGGGAAGGTAAGGAGGAAGAAGGAAATACGAGACTCGGAGGAGGAGTAGAGGAGGAAGCGAGAACGAGGCTCTCCATAATAATTTCGAAGATTCGCCCGGAAAGGAGACCAACTTACAAAAGATCATCGTCAATGGACAGCGCGCGTCAAGCCTAAGCCTATTGAATGCCGAGTGTGCGTGTGTGTGTGTGTGTGTGTGTGTGTGTGTGTGTGTGTGTGTGTGTGTGTGTGTGTGTGTGTGTGTGTGTGTGTGTGTGTGTGTGTGTGTGTGTGTGTGTGTGTGTGTGTGTGTATCTTTGCACATGATCAAACAATGATAACAATAACAATGTGATTTCTTGCCCTTGCACTTCACAGACGAACTGACTTATAAAATTATACAATTAGAAATAATAGCTAAATAAGCAGCAGCAATAATAACAACAGCAGCAACACAACAACAGGAAAACAACAACAATAACGATCCTAGTAATGATAGTAGTAGTAGTAGTAGTGATATATAAACGATCGAAAGACTATGAATGGAAAATACCATTTGTATTTCTTTGAGATGAAATATACATTACAAATGGCTATATAGATATAGGAATTGCAAAAAAAGGTAAAAATACTGACAAATATATATATATATATATATATATATATATATATATATATATATATATATATATATATATATATATCACATTAACATGATCAAATAAACATTGGTACAATTACAGACAAGATAAATGAGGGGAAAAAAGTGAATGTAAGGCTCTCCCCCTCCCCCCTGAAAAATGTGTATCACTCTTACATTATCAAAACACATCACTCTCCAATCAAAACAGAAAAAAAAAAATAGTGAAAAGAAAGAGCAAACAAATATACAGACGGGATGGAAAAAAAAATCCCACGTATCATTATAACACGATCAAATATACACCGCAAGAAGATTAAAAAAAAAAAAAAAAAAAAAGAAAAAAAAGGAAGAAAGAAAGAAAAAAAAAAGATAATTCGTAAAGTCGTCTAAGTAGTCGACATTTCTCAACCGGTCGAACCTCGGGGTTAACGGACCAGAGGTCAGTGTGCTGTTGAAGTATTCGGATAGGTCGTTCCCCATTTTTTCCGACTATTTTGATGGAATACGAAACTCATGTCTTCCTATGTGAAATGAATCAATTTTCTTTATTAAGGATTAGCAGATGTTTTGGTTAGAAGACCTATCGAAACTTTTCCTTTTTTTTATTATTGATGTTAATGTGCATTGTGGACGAAGCGTTTCGCAAAGGTTGTCCCTTGTGTTTCTGACGAAAGAAATCATTCACCATACGTAAGACACTATACTAAAAGCTATCGAAACTTACCAACGCTTATCTTGTGAATGAAACGGAATATCAAAAACTTGTATGAAACGCTATGAAAATCTTTCCCTTTCTTATCACTATTGAGAACCTGTTCATTCCTTTTTCTTGTTATAAGGTACAAGCAGACGATACAAGGTAAAGGTACAACCGTACAAGGCAAAAGTAAAAGAGACATGCTGACGGTATAAGGCAAGAGTAAGAGACACATGCAGACGGTACAAGGCGAGAGACACATTCAGATGGTACAAGGCGAGAGTAAGAGACACATGCAGACGGTACAAGGCGAGAGTAAGAGACACATGCAGACGGTACAAGGCGAGAGTAAGAGACACATGCAGACGGTACAAGGCGAGAGTAAGAGACACATTCAGTCGGTACAAGGCAAGAGTAAGAGACACATGCAGACGGTACAAGGCGAGAGTAAGAGACACATGCACAAGGCAAGAGTAAGAGAAGAGACACGGTCAAGAGGTGGAACAAACTGGTTTTGGGTAGCGGGTTCATAGCGGTCATTGACGGGTTAGAGTTGGCGAGGGAGGGAAGAAGGGAGGGAGGGACAGGAGGAGGGTATGGAAAGGAGAGAAGGGGGTATGGGAAGGAGAAAAGGAGGGTATAGGGAAGAGAGAAGAAGGATATGGGGGGGAGGAAGGGGAAGATTCGATAGTATGCTATGACAGACCAGGCTAGAAAGGATACTAGGGAGGAGGGTGGGGAGAAATGGGGAGGGAGAGAGGCAGGGGGGAGGACGGGGTGGTGGAGTGGATGGGAGGGGAGAGGAGGGCATTGGGTATGTGGGAGGAGGGGGGAGGGGGGTGTATGTCAGTGTGGGTGCATCATGTGGGTCGTGGATAGTCTTTAGACTTTATAGGAAGTATATAGCAACTTTCGTAAAAATGATGAATACCTTTGAAATATATCATAAAGAAAAATAAATAATAATAATAATTGTAATAAAAAATCATGATTATAAGAAAATAAATATGCACAAACACGCATACATACGTTTAAGATATACCAATTAAAAGGAGATATACCATAAAAAAGTATTGAATATACTTTATACCCACTATAACAACATTACACATGATACTAAGCCCTGTCACTACATGTCTTTCCTCTCGTTGCCAAGGACACTGAAGGTTACAGTTAAACTTGCAGTGAAAAAAAAACAAATTACAGGTTCGACAACAGACAAGGAACATTTAAAGGTAAACTAGACTGACTTGTCTTCCCAGTAACTCCGTATGATGTCTTCAAGATTTGTTTGTTGTGCTTTTTACGGGGTAGCTATTCGAGTCATTTTATTTTTACCTTTTATTATTCCTTTTCTTAAGGCTTATCATATTCTGATTGACATTGAAATCTTCCAAGGATGAATTGCGAATTCTCCTTAGTGTATGTTTTTTATTCTTCTGATGTGTATGTTCTGAATTACGGAATAAAAGAAAAAAAATCCAGTTTGTGTGAAACTATGGTCCTCATACATATTATCATAGGTTATGGATATAATCTTTCCTTCGTCTCTCTCTCTTTCTATTTCTCTCTCTTCATCTATTGTTCCATCAATCCTTTTTTTGAACACTGATCCCCTCTCCTTCTATTTTTTTTTTCGTTTCTTCCTCTTTTAATCTTTTTCTCTTTCATTTCCCCAATATTCTTCAGTTCGCTTGAAAATTCTACTCCTCCTCTCTCTCTCTCTCTCTCTCTCTCTCTCTCTCTCTCTCTCTCTCTCTCTTACCTCCTCAGTCCTTTCCTCTTTGTGTATGTCTGTCTCTTCTCCCTTTAATTTTTTTTTTCTCTCTCTTTCTATCTCTCTCTCCCTCTCCCTCTCCCCCCCCTCTCTCTCTCTGTTTTACTCTTACCATACCTTCCTCTCTCTTCATATCTCTCTCTCTCTCTCTCTCTCTCTCTCTCTCTCTCTCTCTCTCTCTCTCTCTCTCTCTCTCTCTCTCTCTCTCTCTCTCTCTCTCTCTCTCTCC
>NW_028234436.1:20429030-20436530 GCF_977035675.1 Penaeus japonicus
AGGAACATTGACCTGGTTTCATACAATTCACTAAGTAATCCTCTTTACAATAAGATTATCAGTTCCTACGCTTTATAAACTGAATAACTCACCTGGCTAATAAAACACGAGACCTCTAAATATACATAAGAATGAAATGACTTTTCGTCGCAATTGAAAGGCGTGAAACTTCTAAAACTTGTGAAAAAAAAAACTTGAAATGCTTGAAACTATTGAGGAAGGCGTGCTTGCTGAATGCACAATCAACGGTATATGGTTGCTGCGACTGTTAACAGTTTATAATTCTTGTATTCGAAGCTGTGTGACAAGTTAGACCGCCTGACATTTTTTTTTTTTTTTTTTTTTTTTTTTTTTTTGGGGGGGGGTCTGACCGTTTTCGAAAGGTTTACAGCTATATCTTGTGAGGAAGGGCAAGGAAACTGATGAGAGAAAAAATAAATAAATAAATGTGATAATGTACTAATTATGTCATACTCATTTCCTCCTTGCTTACAGAGAAAGTGAGAGTGAGAAAGAAAGGGAAATAGCAAAGTTGAGAGAAAACATACTCAAAAAAAAAAAAAAAAAAAAAAAAAAGAAAGTTCGTCTTTATCACAGTAACAAAGATCACATTGTTAATAGAAGACAAAGCATGAATCTCATTGTCTTAGACGTTAAACCAGTGCGAGTTTAAACTGGGTTGATAGAATTCTCACGAACTCCATTATAAGATTCATTTCAATTTACTATGAAGTTGTATTTGAAACGGTGGCTTCATTCTTTTAAATGTAATTTCACCGTGTCCTAGTTTTTTCCCGTTCAATAGAGATGATCTTAAATCTAAAAGCTATATTGCTCTCGTGTGTCATAATACGGAATGATATGTTAACTTCCTACCATTATGGAAATGGTAGAATATAGAATTACAAGGATTGCCATATATGTTAATTATTGTCATTTTGCTTCTTGAAGAAAATTGCCATTGTACGAAATTCGAAAATCATATTTAACCCGACGACTCCACAATCAAAAAATATATCCATTTTCACCATGGACTATAAAGATACGAAAAATCTAACTAAAATCTCTACAGGAAACACTATACCTACCGCGTTATTTTTTAATCTATATAATTAGACTGCAGTGTGTACAAAAAGATAATTCCCAATGAGAGCGAAACGTAACTTTTGCAAAGTAAAGGAATGGAGGAAAGATTTTTTTTTTTTTTTTTTTTTTTAATTACCACTAGGGATGGGCACCATAAATCAATAAAAAGGGTAAATGACACTAGACTGGATAAGGATATAGAAGATATGATCTCTCAAAAGGGGCATTTGGAAACGATACTTGAAATAACTTTATCATCTTAATAAGATTAAGTGTGATTGAAATTTCAACCACATCAATTAGTATTGACATCATAGAAATCAAGGTCTTGCAATACGTGAGGTTGAGGTTAGTCAGCAACTTTATATGTTGAAAGCTACAAACTATCTTAGTGTGTAGTTCAGTTTCTTCCGTTTTTAGATAAAAAGGAAGAACCACGCAATTTTAATGGATCTTCATGAACCAGGAAAATAGGAAACAAGCTTTATTATCACCACAAAACGGACTAAAGAAAAATTAATCAATTGACGACCTCCCTCCCCCCCTCTCTCTCTCTCTTGGCTTCATTAATCATGAATGAACCAACCACGAACCATGAACCCATGAACAGTAAACCACGATCTATGAAATAGGGTGAGTAAGCCTCATATGAACCAAGACATGAGTAAGACATGAACCGTGAATAAAACGCGAACTAAGAACCACAGGTAAAAAGAAGAAGAAGAAGAAGAAAAAAAAAAATCCATTGGTAAACCACGAACGAATCATTTGTGAACCACGAACGAATCATTTGTGAACCACGAACGAATCATTTGTGAACCACGAACGAATCATTTGTGAACCACGAACGAATCATTTGTGAACCACGAACGAATCATTTGTGAACCACGAACGAATCATTTGTGAACCACGAACGAAACCTTTTTGAATTGTAAGTGGTACATAGTTACGTAAGACGCACCACAGAAACTCTTAATTAAGAAGGAATAGTATGTGCTGAAAAAAAAGAATAAAGTAATGCGCAAATTGAGGGGGGGGGGGGGGGGGATGTCAGACAGGTTTGAAGGGGAGAAGGAAGGAGAAAGGGAGAATAGGAAGAGGAGTATGAAGAAGGAAGGAAGGAGGAGGAGGAGGAGGAGGGGGAGGCGAGAAGAAAATCGAAGAGTTAGTTTAAGGAAGACTAGGTAAGAAAATGGAAATGCTAAACACAATGGTGATGAGGGCAATAATTATAATGGTTATGATGATAGTAAAGGTGATGATGATGATTATGGTGATGAGGGCAATAATGATAATAGTTATGATAGTAAAAGTGATGATTTGAATATAATGGCAATAATGATTGCGGTGATGATAACAACAAATATTATGATATCAATGATGATTTAGTGATGATAAAAGGAATGAAGATTATAACTATTGATTATTATAATAGTAATGATAATGATAATGACAAAATTAATGGTTATAATATATATACGTAATTATTTATCACAATAAAAAATATTACTGTGGCGAGAAACATAAAGAAAAAAATGAAAACGATATGGAAAACATGTGAAAAGCAAAGGTAATGAACCAAATTAAATACGTGAAATATTATAAGATTAATGTAAATAAATATATAAGAGAGAGAGATAATTAGACTCAAAGTCATAGGGTATAGAATCGAATTAATTTATATTGGATTTAAATGGGTATAGTGATTTCATAGTTTAAGATTGTTTCATTGCATATTTTATATCATCACTATAATTATTTTACAAATCATTATGATTATTATAACTTAATCTGAAACTATTCATGCTATATAGCGTACGAAAAAAAATCTCTTTTTTTTTAAACTGGATGTAAGTATTTGTTCGAATTTAATCTTACCTGGTCAGTCTGTCTAAATAAAATGATTTTATATCAAAGTTCACATAGATATTTTCTGTTTTTATAAGGATATACCAGAAATAATTCAAAGACATTGTTCATGATTGTATTGGCAAATATAAGTAATAATTATGTTACAATAATTAAACATATGCATACTGACTTGTAGCTGTGTTTATATTATAACCAACTGAGGACTTAGTACGAACACACCTACGATGAATAAGCATGTATTCCGGTAATGGCTGTAAAGAATATGATATATAATTATAGTTTCTAGATGACACACAGCAACTTCAAATTAAACAATAGCGATAAACTTAATAATAACTCTAGTTGACGTAGTTATAATGAGGATTCCAAACATTAACTTAAAATTATCTAGCGAGATTTGTTTAACGATAAATTCAGTTGGAAAAATTTGATGTTTCTAATCAAGCTAGTTACAGTGACAATATTGCTAATATACTTCTAACTAAAAATAAGAATGAAAATGATGATAAAATAAGATGAAAATACTGATAAGAATAAAAAAAAATAATAGAAAGAATGGTTAGATATATCAGTAACACCTTCAGTGATAGTTTGTTTTTGATAATGTATACAAAATATATTCAACGTATAGCTAAAAAATAAAGAAAAAATAATATATATATATATATCTAGACAAATATAGATACATATAAATATAGATGTTGACATAAATGGATAAGGCTATAGAAAGGTGCACACACACGCACACACACACACACACACACAAACGGAGTTATACAGAAAAAAAAACTGAGATAGCTATAGGAGGATAGATAGAGAGAGATAGACAAATAGACAGGTAGATATAGAAAAACTAACAGATCTAAAATTCAATTCTAGTCAAAGACCAAACAACCCAATAATATTCGGACATGGAAATCTGACAAAAAAAAAAAAAAAAAAAAAAATGAGGTCAACTTTCTTCCGATATTTGAAACAGATTTATTTTCTGTAAAAAGTAAGGCTAGTGACAATAACAATACGGAAAGTGAAAGAACAATAAAATGAATAGAAAATACGGGTCTCTTTTTTATCCTTGGACATGGAAAGATAACAATACAGATTAATGAAAGAATAAAGTAGAATTAGTCACACGAAAGATAGAATTACAATAATTAATACTGAACTAAACTACGGATGCAATAACAAACGAAATGTAATTAGGAAAAGTAAAAGGAAACCACCGAGCTATTATAATACCTATTATGATGATAAACCAAGAATATATGAAATGATGTTGATGATAGTAATGCAAGTAACTATAACACTAATGATATTAAGATTAGGAAAATAATAGATAATAATGATAATGAGAACGGGAATAGAAAACGGAAAATCGTGATTGTAGAAGAAAAAAAAAATCATTATGTAATAATAATGATAATAATAGTAACAGCAAAGACCAAATAAGGAATAGCAAAACAAAAATTAGTAATACTATCAAGTTATAATAACGATTCAAATGAACAGTAAAACAACGGTGATAATATTTCACTGTACGGCGGTTCGAATGGTTCAAGATTAATATTATCTTGGCGGTCAAAGTCACTTCGGTGGGATTTGTGAAATTAACTTTCCACTCGGACCAAGAGGTCTTTTCATTACCTTCAACAATTTAAAGATAACTCACGTGATCGCCATTATTAAAAGTTATCGTGGTGGTCGGAAAGTCTTAAAGACGCTCCAGCTCTTCGGCTCAACCGCCTTACCAGTCCAGCGCCAGTACTCGGTTGGCCTCAGTGGAGGAAACGTGTGTGGGCACAATCTCGTAAATACTGTGACACTGTGGCTCCCTTTACTCATCTCTCATGCCTCCATTATCTGCCATGCGCAACGAGAACCCAGTCTTAGTCTGTGCATGATCATCTCGGCACCTCATGATCTAGAGGGCGCCAGCAGAAGGAGAGGTTCTGGGTTCATTTATCTGGACTTGCAGGACACTAGCATGATCTGCAGCCTCGATCCTGCGTCTTAGGATAGCCCTGCTTGCTACGACGGTTATTGATGCTATCTTAGCTTGAATAACTGCCAATTTACCTCTAGATAAGTGGAGAAATGTAAACACGTGACATAACTCTGCTGTTAATGCTGAGAGTTTCAAAAGAATGATGATAATGGTGATGATAATGACAAGGGGAAAGTAACAAAAGTGATATGATGTAATATGATATTAGACACGAGATAGTAAATACGATATGTCACCCAACAATAATAAACTCATTAAGGTTAAGGTGTGTGTGTGTACATGTATATATATATATATATATATATATATATATATATATATATATATATATATACATACATACATATATACATATATATATAATTTTTCAATGATACCAGGGACTTCATGTTGACAAAAAATCGATAAGGTTAATAGGAAGCTGAAAATCGTAAAAATGATAAATGTGCAATGATGTAATAGTGACAAAAATTATAACAATTATAACAATAATGAAATATCAATAAGAAAAATAAGAATCATAGGAAAAGAATTATGGCAATGATGATAGCAGGAAAAATAATGAAAATGATGATTATCATAATGATGAGAACAGAAAATGATAATGACAATTATAACAGAACTAGAAGTAAGAATAATAATAACGGTAATGATAATAATGATGCAAGTGATAGTGATCTTAATGATGATGGTAACTATAACAAAATTAATGATGTTAATAACAACAGTAATGATAATAATGATGATAATGATAATAAGGATAACTGTAACAATAATACTAATAATGATGGTGACAATAATAATGATAATTATAACAATTATAATGATGATATTAATGACAATAATGATAATAATAATGACAGTAATAATAATAATAATGATAATTACAATAATGATAATAATAACAATGATATTGATAATAATAGTAATGATAATGATAATGGTGATAACAACCATAGTAATAGTGATAATAATAATGATAATGATAATAATGATGATGATAACAATACCGTAAAATATTGTATTTTTGCCATAGAAGGCCTGTTTCCATAGGAAGCATCAGAATATTAAACATATTTGTAAAATTTGTTAAACTGACGTCATATGTTCCTTGCATCAACTTTTTCCTTATAAGTAAAAAAGATTCCATTCACCGCTTCAATATATATCGCTTCTTTCTTTGTTAAAACAATCTATTTGAGAAAATAAAAAAAAGTAATGTAAAAGTGCATTTTTTATTTGATAATGACTTCTGCATTCACCAAACATTTTAGAAACATTAAAACAACTTAACAACAACAACAACAACAACAATTTTCAAAAGGAAATAGTATCCATATGAATAAAATATGGATATGTAACATATATTCATATTCAATACACTAAATGTATCAATTTATCCCCTTTACAGAAATGGTCTTTTGGTTCCATCTTCGCCTGTGCATTAAAACCACGAAACTCCACTTCCCCAAGGCGTCGCAAAGGGTCGCCTTCTTGTGGGCGTGAATGGGTGTCTTTCGGTGTCTTCGGAGGGCGTTGGTTCATGTGACCTGTAGTGGCGAGGGGGTATGATGCGGCCGAAGCAGCACGTGACCTGACCGGGTACCTCGCAGCGCAGACTTGTCCTAACCTTAACTTCGGGTGGTTCGTTTAGCTCCGTCCACCATGACAGGCACTGGTCGCGGGTGGAGCACAAACAGGCGCTGGGTTTCGCTCGAGTAGGTTTCTTCACGGGGATGAAGCTACTGGTAATCCTACTACTCGAAGAGTCTGAAGCTTCTGAAATATTTAGAACGCTTGAAAAGTTCGACGCGTCTGGAACTGTTAAATCACTTGAAACGTTGAAGACTTCTGGAACGTTCGGAGCATCTGAAGCGTCTGGAAAATTTAGCGATGGGACTTCTGGTGATTGCGTAACTATCTGTATACGATTGCTGTGGCTGTTCTCTAAATATATTCTCGCATTCGAAGCGGACAGGTGAGATGGGATAGTTGTAGGAACGTCTCCAGCTGTCGAGTTCCGGTTCTGATACTTTTTTTCTTCGGCGTCAGACCGATCAAATACTGCCTCCCGCTGACAGCAGTACTTCGTCAGGAAGGGGCAAGGTAACCACTACGGAGAGAGAAAATGGGGATAAATATCTAATTCATATTCATCATCTGGTTTGTAAACAGTTAGAGAGAGTGAAAACGAGAGGCGAAAAAGAGAAGAAAGTCCGTGTTATCTCAGAAACAAAGGAGACATTGTTAAAGGAAAGCAGAACATGAATTTCAATATCTGTTGAACAATGGAGTAGAATACGGGCTTCTTCGTCAAAATACTGCAGGTCACAGATAGCCCTATAATCTGCCACTTTCTTCTATAGTTATTTATTTATAAGATTTTCAAATAAGAGAATTGTAAGTTGTTAATTTGCAGTTAAAACAATAACGTGGTAGATTTACACTGAATAAGAAAGTTGATGGCGTCGGTGTCACAACCTAAGCTGCTCTAGTTTCCCGCGAAATCGGAGAAAACTCCGGTGTCACAGAAAACG
>NW_028234436.1:20449030-20471530 GCF_977035675.1 Penaeus japonicus
AGGGGTGGGAGTTACTGAACACTACTGAAAAGGAAAAAGGAAAATAGTGAAAAGGGGAAAGGAAGAAGAGGATGGCGAGGCGCTAAGCCCCAGAGGGTGAAGAGAAGGAAGGAAGAGAGGAGGACGATGGGGGGGGGGGTGTAAGTGGAGCACTACAGGGATAGGAGAGGAGGACTGGTTGGGATAGTGCTGAATACCACAGGGGTAGGAGAGGAGAGGGGTGGGACAGTGCTTTATACCACATGAAGAGTAAAGGAGGAGGGGGGGGGAGGGAAAGAGGAGAAAGGGTGGGGGGGGGGGACTGGAAGAGGAAGAGGAGCAACAGAGATGAGGTGGAGGGGGCATTGGAGAAGAAGGGGGGTGGGGGGAGGGGGTGATAGCGGAGAGGAGGAAAGGGTCGCTGACCGTAGAATGAAGAGGCAGCCAGTCTGTCCTTGACCTGTGACTTGTAAGGACTGGAGGACTCTTGTTGTCCTTCCTCAGTAGTCACTTTCTTTGCTGTCTGTGAATTGTGTGATCTATTTTATTATTATTATTATTTTTTAATCTGTTAATCTAACTTGATTTTTTTTTATTGATCTCTCTACGGTTTCTTTCTATTTACGGTTGCCATTTGCTCTATTGTGTTTATTGAATAAGGGAAAAATAGATAAAGACAATGATTACGGCAATACTACTTACCTGGTAAGTATTCAACCATCGCTATTTTGTATTTTTACCATTTTTTATGTGAAATTACTACTTGTAAAGCTAGTTAACACAATGCTTGTTGCCACTAAATGATCTGACTAGCTCGTTATCATTCTCTCTATATACCTGAGCTCTTTTTATCAATTTGAAAGGACAATATTTCGAAAATTGGAAATATAAATAATTCATATGACTTTCATTATTATCGGACTTTTACCTGTGAGGTTCATGACAAGTATGATATTTGTTAAGTTGTGATATGCTTCATAATTCCTTATAGTTTTTTGTTCTCTCCTATTTCCTCATTTTAGTTCTTTTTCTTAATTCTATTTCTTCGCTTGTGTCTAGAAGTTTTATCAATATTTTCACTGTCATCATTATCATCATACTTATGGCATGGCAGTCATTATCACCATACTTGATATGATCACTACCAACATATCTATGACATGACAGTCATCATGATTATCATCACCATAACCATGACATGACACTTATTATCTTTATCATCGTCTGTCACTATATTCACCATATGGGCACTAGTGCTATTGCTACCATTACCATTACGCCACCATAATCAGTATCACTTCACATTTTTATCATTACAATAATAGCACCGATAATAATGATGATCTATCATTATCATTATTATTATTATCATAATTATTTTCATCATTGTTATCATTACCATTAATACTGTTACAATAGTAATCATTAGTATTAAAATTGTAATAATAATAATACTGTTATCATAATTATTATCATTATCAGAATCATTATATCATTCATATCAATATTGCTAATAATAATGATGATTATGATACCAATAATGATGATAAGAACAATGATAATAATGATAATAACAATAACACTGATAGAATTATCATAAATGTTTATCATTATTATCACCATAATCATTATGATGATGATAATGGTTATGACGATGGCCATCATCATCACCACCATCAGCACCACCACCATCAACCATCATCATCATCATTTCCATCATTATAATAAATATCATTATCACCATCACCATTCATCACAACTCCGTATTTCAGGGCCGTTCTTGCGAGCGCACACCCTCCCCGCTCTTACCCCAGACTCCCTTCGCTCAGTCAACAGTATTATGATGTGTAAGTATCCCTTATTTTTGTTTTCTTTAGGAATGAGTAATACATGCGTGTTATTTAGCTTTAAATATGGTATATGTCTGCACACACTCGGATATTTATCTTCGTGTATACTTTAATGTGCTTTGTATTCAACAGTGAAATTGTTTTGTTTTTGGTAGATTGTATGAACGTGTGAATAATACTATTTAAGGAACTGTATGTGTATGTATATTGATAGATGAATAGACAGACATATATAGATAGATAGTCAGGAAAGTAACAGGAAGACGAACCGCGAAAGTCCAAGAAAAAAAAAAAAAAGATAATTGCCATAATTTTAATCTTGAAATCTGAAAACTTTTTTTTTAAAGAATTATTCACTTACTGTGTTCAGAAAATCCCAAACAATAGATTTCATTTTAAAAGTTCCAACATCTTTTTTTTCGCGATTTTCTTTTGTTTTGTAATTGTACCTCTCACATAAATAGATAATTGGACAGTACTGTACTATACCACAGAATAGCTTTCACTTTCTCCTTGGCAATGCTATTTGCTTTTATCTTTACCTGTAATTTCTAAGTTATTTCCTCTCCTTAAGCAAGCGGAAACGAATACTTAATATTGAGAGAGGACTAAGGAAAATCTTTTACAGAATATATAGTGCATATTGTATATATATCACCCTTTTTGAAATTATTTCCCATTTTGTTCTTTTCTTTACCATTTCATGTTGCATTACTATGTCTATTATTTTTTTATTGTTTGGTGTTCCTTCTTATTCTATTTCCCACTTTCTTCATACCGGATATTTCTTTTTCACTGTTTTCATATTTCTTTTGAATGGTGCTTGTCAATTCCCAATCGTTGCTTGTATTTATTGTATGAAAAATATTACCTTTTCACATTTTCATCTAATGGTTAGTATCTCTCAAACTTTTTTTTTTAATTCTGAGTATTTTCCTCACTTTTCTTCCAATTCTGAGTATTTTCCTCCCTTTCCTTCCAGTTCTGAGTATTTTCCTCCCTTTTCTTCTAATTCTGAATATTTTCCTCACCTTTCTTCCAATTCTGAGCATTTTCCTCACCTTTCTTCCAATTCTGAGCATTATCCTCCCTTTTCTTCCAATTCTGAGCATTTTCCTCCCTTTTCTTCCAATTCTGAGCATTATCCTCCCTTTTCTTCCAATTCTGAATATTTCCCTCCATTTTCTTCCAATTCTGAGCATTATCCTCCCTTTTCTTCCAATTCTGAGTATCTTGCCCACATTTTTCTTCAAATATTACGTCCTTTCTTCCCGCTCTTTTCGGCCAAAGCTGAGCATTCTCGTCCCCCGAAAAGTCGACCTTTCACTCGTTTTCCTTTCTTCCAGCGCCGAGTATCCTTTCGCCAGGATCGTAGGAGTCTTTCGCATTGTGGACGGGGACTCCTGCAGGTGTGTTGCTCGATCTCGCCCCTGCCCCATCGAGATCATGGAGGACTCGGTGTTCAAGGCAAGGGTACGTTCAGGGATTCGCCAATGGTTCATTAGTGGTTCGTTAAACGTTTCATCTGTGTTTGTATTCACATGTGGTTCATTAGTGGTTCGTTAAACGGTTCATGTGTTTGTGTATTCACGAATGGTTCATTAAACGGTTTGTGTGTGTTTGTATTCACACGTGGTTCATTAGTGGTTCGTTAAACGGTTCATGTGTGTGTTTGTATTCACACGTGGTTCACAAGTGGTTGATTTTTTGTCTTTTGGCTCTAAAGAGAGTGAGTGAGAAAAGGTGAGTGATTGAGGGGAGGTGAGTGAGTCAGGGTGAATGAGTGTGAGTGAGAGAGCTTGAGTGCGTGGGTGGGGGTGAGTGAGTGAGAGTGACTCTCGTATAAATTACTTTTATGTGTAGCTAATAACTATTAATTTTTGAAAAACTATCGGTTGTTACACATTTCCTTAGGAAATGTAACTGTTTAAAAGATGTGAATACTAAATAGATATAGACAAGTCTCGTCATATCGGTTTAGTGTATCTATCAATATTTAACAATGTAATTTCTGATCATAGGTAACATTAGCATTATTACTACTATTATTGATAATGACATTTTCCTTTATAATTGTTATTATCATTACCATTATACCATTTTGAGAATATTATAACTATTACCATTATTATTATGCTGTAATTGTATTATCAACACACACACACACACATATATGTATGTAAGTGTAATCATTTGTCAGGTTTGTTTTCCTTATAACTTTCACTCTCTCTCGGCCAGTTTGTAAACACGCAAAAATGCAGATACTTATCTATAAAAAAAAATTCTCCCTCCACCGCAGGGATTCCCTTGCCCCTTCCTGACGCGGTACTGCTGTCAGCGGGAAACCCTCATCGACCTGTCGGGGGCCATCGACAGAAACCAAAAGCCGGTCGACCATCGGAACCGAAATTCGACAGCCGGTGACGTCAACAGGACTAAACCGTCTCACCTGACACCTTTTGATACGAGAATATCGACGGCGAAGAGCAAAAGCAGTCGCATACACGAGGTTTCGCAGTCAGCTGACGTGTCATCGGCACCTGTTTCAAACGTTTCAACTGCTTCAAGTGTTTCGAGTGATCCCGACGATTCAGGTGTTCCGGGTGCTTCAGACGCCTCGACCATGATTCCAATCGGCTTCCTCCCCGCGAAGAATCCCCCGAGGGACAGCGACCGCCGAGGGAGACCCAGTGCTTGCTCGTGCTCCACCCGCGACCAGTGCCTCTCGCGGTGGTCGGAAATGGACGGGCCTCCTGAGGTGACGGTGAAGACGAGCCTACGCTGCGAGGTGCCAGGTCAGGTCACGTGTTGCTTCGGACGCATCGTGCCCCCCCGCCATCACAAGTCACGTGATCCGACGCATTCCGAAGACCGCGTGAGACACCCCTTCAAGACGTCAAGATGGCGGCCATTCGCGTCAGCTTGGAAGAATTTAGTTTCGTGGTTCAAGGGATGAGCGAAGGCGATAGTAAAGACTCGGAGTATCTCTTTCTATAATGACTATATTTTTGCCAGTATTATGAAGAGTGGTAGATCAAGACAGAGGGAGGGGACAGCACGCCCATAATAGAATTCTCTCTCTTACTACTAGGCATGTTTACAGCATTAACATAAAGAACCATAGCTCAGAAATAATTGAAAAATGACTCCGATACCCCTACTTAAGGACTACTACCGCTAGCCCCTCAGATCCCTTAGCTATAATTATGGTCTCTTGTTCAGCGACCCCCTGCCCCCTTTGTATCATTCTGAATCCACCACTGGCTTGGAATTTGACACGTGACTTTCAGGAATGTGTGTTTGTGAAAATTGAAACTCAAGACTTTCTTGTCCATGTTTTGATTCTTGAGTTTTGAAGTGTTATGTATTATTTGACTTAGAGAGTAGTAGTATATACATTTTTTTGTGTGTGTGTGTGTGTGTGTGTGTGTGTATGTGTATGTGTATATGTGTGTGTGCGTGTATATGTGTATGTATGCGTGTGTGTGTATGTATGCGTGTGTGTGTGTACACGTACGTGCGTGCGTGCCTGCTAAATATGTGATAAAAAAGATACTTCTACAAGTCATAATTAAGATAAAGATCAAACTGACAGCATGACTCTTCCGGAGAAGAAAACGTGTAACATCGAATAAAGAATAAATATGATCAACACGAAACAACAGTGTTCTACTCTTGACCAAAAGATAATGAATATGAATGTAACATGGCTAGATAGAACTACATGTAAATAACACATATGGGCCGTTATGTTGTTGCAGAATTAAGAAAATAAATCTTGGATACCTTTTGTCGATATCTTATTTACCATGTTTTTAAGAGTTAAGATGCAACTTTCACACTCTAAGCTGTCAGTCAAACTTTTATCTATTACAGGTTGTTCGGTTTCTCTATTTTTTATTTTATTTTTTTAAACAAGCGATTTCCAAATAAATTTGAAACATAACGAAGATACAAGTTTTCAACATATGTTTAAAGAAATGTTTAAAAAGATGACTCATTACATATAAAGAGATCGAACTATATCAATCAAAGATTATGTATATTTGAAGCGAAAGTTTGCAAGATATGTAAAATCCCAGTAAGAAAAAGTGACATTGAATTTCTATTTATAAATCTGTTCACATGAAGCATCTCCTGTCAAATGGCCAAAAGAATGTTATTATATCTAAATGTGATAGTGTTTTTCCTTTAGAATTTCAGTGTGATGATCTGAACCCCCCAAAAAACTAACAAAGGAAACAGGAAACATGGACAACATAGGAAATGAAACTGGGGCAGTAAAACACTACCATAGTATGAAAAGAAACATACAATTTGACCTGGAACACAAGAAACCAAACCGTCAAAAAAATATGAAATGACAGAATGAAATGATACCAAAATACAGAAGGGAATGCAAAACCTCTTAACAACTTTTCTCATTTCTTCCACGCTTGTTTCGTTTTGTTAAAAGAAAGGAAAACCTGATACATGCTGCCTTAAACAATAGACAGAGAGAGAACAAAATGTAAAATCTTCACCTGTATTTCTTTTTATTCAATTATGAATCTTCTATGCCTTTTAATGAAATAATTATATTTAAAAGAAATATGGGAAGGAAGCTTTAGAAAAAACAACAGATATTTCATATTTATTATCTTTTCAACTATTCAGAAAACAACAATACATCCTTAGCATCAACAGGACCAAATGAAAATATTCTAGAATGACAAGATCAAAGAAAAATAAAAAAAACAAAAAAACAAAAGATAGCTCTTGAAAAACAAAGATTTCTGTATTTACACTTGAGCTATGATTCTGCATCTCATTGAGAACATCAAGCAAAAGAAGATCAATTGCTTCCAAAACAATTGCATTTACACAATTCCTCGTCTACTCATCATGTATTTACAGCAATCCTGCACCGAAAGTTACTCGCAAAAGTCTCTTATAAGATAATATATAAGAACGTAAATAGGACTTTTTTTCATAAGTCCTTTAATTGATTCTTTTGTAACTATGGTCATTTTGTGTGTAAAACATATGAATTTATAATCTTGTGGCATTCACATAACAGATAACAAAATGAAGCTTTATAGAAGTAATATCTAACAATTCAACAAGAATATGAAAATGTTGAGCAGTGTGGTTGATAGTTATTTTAAGATGTTATGTAATTCAATTCTGATATTGTGCAGGTATTTATAAAAAAAAGAAAGAATAAAAATAAATTCAAGAAGTCCAAATCTACCCCCACCCCCCTCCCTCCATCCCCACACCGTACAAATACGCGAATAATGGCCGTCAAATAATAATAAATAATGAGTTCACCATCTCTTCTTTTTACTTAGATGACCTCCCTTCTTCTTGTGGAATTTCTTGACTTTGGGTTTAGAATTAGCATCCGGTGCAGCAGCACCAGGGGAGGTCATTTTCCCCGACACCACCTGGACACTGTCATCATCTTCGAGGTTCACTTTACTTAAGGCTTTTGTTGCCGCTTCAGTCTCCATTTCCTCGTCCGTTGGCATACCCATACGAGGGCAGAATCTCGTGCGCACTAATTGGGGGAAATGCGGGAAAATGTGATATTTGATTCCATGTATGAATCATTGAGAGTATATAGATACATTGTGGATAAGTATGGAAAATGATGTAAGCAAATACTCATTAAAAGTAAAACAAACAAATATAACACACACACACACACACACACACACACACACACACACGCACTCACACACACATGCACGCACTCACTCACTCATGCACACACGCACAGACACAGAGAGACACACACACACACACACACACACACACACACACACACACACACGCACTCACACACACACACATGCACGCACTCACTCACTCATGCACACACGCACAGACACAGAGACACACACACACACACACACACGCACGCACCACCACCACCGCACGCACGCACGCACACACCACCACACGCACACACACACACACACACACACACACACACACACACACACACACACACACACACACACACACACACACACACACACACACACACACACACACACACACACACACACACACACACACACACACACCAAATCAAAACCACCCTCCTACTCACCATTGACAGAGTTCCTGATATCCCAGACTTTGAAGTTGTTCTCCTTGTTGTCTCCGCCCATGCAGAAGACGAAGGGCCAATCCGGGCAGGCTGACAGGCAGTGGATCACACCGAGGTTAATCTTGTGTTCCTCCACCATGGCTGGCTTGCCCGAGGCTACGTCCCACACCTTGATCGTTTCGTCCATGGAGGCGGTCACCAGGCATCCAGGACAGGTGGGGCTCATGCTCAGTGCTGTGGGGGGGGAAGAGGGAAGGGTAAGTAGTGGAGGCAGAGCAGGGGGGAGAGGGGAGAGAGAGGGACAGAGGAACAGGGGGAGAGGGGAGAGGGGAGAGAGAGGGACAGAGGAACAGGGGGAGAGGGGAGAGAGAGGGACAGAGGAACAGGGGAACAGGGGGGAGAGAGTAAGAGTGAAAGAAAGAGAGAAAGAGAAAATGAGATAAAAAGATAGGGAGATAGATCTAAAAGACAAAAGAGTCAACCTTTCAGTAACTCTTACCAACAATAAAATTGAACTATTACCTGTACAAGACTTGTGGTGCGCACTTAAAGTCCATAGAGGCTTTTCTTTTCTTCCATCAAAAGCATATACTGTGCCTGCATCTGTGCTTGCCTGTTGCAATGAAAAAACACATTCTAAATAAGAAAAAAGACAAGATAAGAGTTCCTCACAAAAATCTTCACTAAACACAGCATTCAGAAGAAAGAAATATTCACATAAAAAAAAATATCACTTGAACCTTCTTACCATAAATACGTAAGGATTCTCATTGTGTTTGTCCCAGACCACTGACTCGACTTCTCCGTCCACTTTCCATGCTTGGAATGTGTCGCTGCTTCGGCAGTCGAGCAATCTCACTTTGCTGTTTGGTTGGAGAGAGAAAAAAGGATTAGAGAAGATAAAGAAAAGGAGTAAGAATGGGATAAAAACATTGTGTTTTTTATAGAGAAGAACTATGAAAGACACACGAAAAGCACAAACATTTTGAAGTCCCACAAATTTTCCAGTATACAAAAACTTTCTGCATCTTTTCACAATTTATTACCCAACTGCAAATTGCCCCCCCCCCAAAAAAAAAAAAAAAAAAAAAAAAAAACTATAAATAAAAACTTAAACAAAATGAAACAAAATCTTAAAACAGAAGGCGAACCTTTGGAATCTGCACATCAAAATCTACATTTTTCTGAATATAAGTACAATTCTCACATTTCTTCCCCTGAGCATGAATAAACATCAAATGGACCCCGTCACTCTCTTTCTTTTGATCTCTTTCTCCCTTACTTGTCACATGCTCCTGTGAGTAGTGTGTGTGCTTCTGTTGGGTGCCACTTAATGGTCTGGACTTTCTCCTTAAAGCACTTCATCTGCTGGGCGACTGTTCCGTGTTCCATGTCCCATAGGATGACTGACTGGTCGACTGATCCGCTCGCTAACACGTGCCTGGAAGAAGGATGTTACGTGAGCTGAGAGGCTCGGGAGGACGTCTGCGTTTCAAACTGTGTTCTTTTTATATTTTGATGGTTTAAAAGAAGAATAAGTATGAAAAGTAAAATAACACTTTAGGATAAATTGGGAAAAATAAATAATAAAATAAAATCTTAAATAAATAAATAGTAGAGAATAAGATGAAAAGAATAAAAATCTAAATTTCACACCAACCAACACATCCTGAATGGACTCACTCTGCATGTGTGTTCCAGGCAAGGGAAAGCACCGCATCCTTGTGTCCAACACCTTTAATTTTCTTCTTCTTGTTTCCCTTCTTACCGAGGGCGAAGGCCGGCTCCATGGAATCGGCTATGTCGAGGTCCCACACCTCAACCACAGGTGACATGCTTCCAATGGCCAGCATATTGCCTGAAGTGAGAGACTGAATTTGAATTCTGTCGGACGCTTGAAATGTTGAAGACACTGAATTGATTTTGACAAATATATTTATAACATATTCAATGTATAAACTTAAATAATCATAAAAACTATCCCTTAACCCATTGTGGTTTTTGCGTCAGACGCCCTGGACGAGCTATGAGGGGAAGCCGCGTGCTCGGGTAGAGCGAGCGGGCAACCCAGGCTCGCGGCTTGTGCGCCCAAGAATCTTGAGACGTTAGGCTTATGCGTTCGAGAACCCCGGTATTGCGACCAAGCAAAGCCGGAACGGCCCCGGCGTGAATGGGTTAAATGGTTTGCACAATAGTCCTTGGTAACTTTCCTAAGTATACATTAATACATAGTGAACATATCAATAGTCATATTAGGATAAACCTAGACATAAGACATAGCAGTACTGTATTTTTCTCTAGAAATAGGTGTAAATGCCTGGCCAACTGATCTATCACAAGCAATATCTTTGTGCTTACATAACTTGTAGAAAGGGTTCTTCAGGTGTAAGTGAAGTGAATTAATTAATCAGAAGGATGGTAGATGAGATGTTTCAGCCAGTGTTTAAGATAAAGGGGAGGTTGTCTCTTCTACTTATCACCTAAGTTTAACTTGAGAAATACTGGATAGTGGAAAATAACAGATGAAAGTCCATCCTATATATAAACTCTCCCTCAAAAATATTGATACAAATCAAGCATTATCAACAACAACAAATCAACAAAGAACTGTGCCACAAAAGACACAAAAGCTCTCAACACGACACAAAGCCACCATAATCGATGCAACTCACCTGGTCTGAGGAATTCATCTCCGGGATCGTAGTTCATCCACTCCATGCACAGAGGGATGGCTGGCAGGAGGATATCATGGTGGACGTAGAAACTGCCTTCTTCTGAATTGTATACTGCATAGAGGGAAAATTAAGTGATTAGTATATATACATACATAAACATATACATACATACATACACACACATAAATATATATACAAATATATATTTCTATATATATATATTTCTAATTATGAATACAATTACTCAGTTTTTTCAGTAATATACAGAGAAAAGGTGCTGAATTTCCTTTGCAGGTCTATGTGAAAAACAAAGGGGGAGAGAAGAGGAGGATTCATAAAGGGAAGAGAGAATTATGAAGAAAAAAGAAAAGAAGATTCAAAGGAAAGAAGAAAAAAAGGGAAAAGACAAGAAAAGAAAGAAAAAAAAAGGAGATGAAATAGACAAGAAAAAAAGTGAAGAAAAAGAAAGTAAAAAGCACACAGGACAAGACCCACCATAAACCTCCAAGATGGCTGCATCACCATCAACATGGCCGACCGCCACAAGGTTATCGCCCGACGTGATGACCTCATCCTCATCGTCACTGTCCTTGTTATCAGCATCCTTGATAGTCAAGTGGGGGTCATCGTCATTGTTGGCGAAGACTGCAATGTTGCTCAGTGATAGCTTCTGGGCAGTGTTGTCTGAAAAAGCGAGAATGGAAGTTATTTTCTATCAAAAGGATGAAGAAAAAGGAGAAAATTGTAATTTCTGGCCACAACCCTTGAACCATTCACGCCAGGGCTTATATTTGTCTAATGCTGCTCCTGCCGGCTAGATACCAAGTGGGCACAGTGACAAAGTGCGAGATCCCTCCTGGTGCGATGTCGAGCTGTGCCTCTCTGAGCACTTTCCACCCACCCAATTCAACAGGGTGATAACAGGACGTTTTTGTAACTGTTTACATTATATTCACCAGATTATAAAAATGTCTATACAAATGGGACTCCTATGATTATATACAGACATAGCAATGTAAACCATATCTTTTGAGGGACAGATCATGACATAACAGGACAACATCTGGCAGGAGTGAAATATTCCCATGACGTGATATTAGGTGATCCGGTGAGGAAAAAAAAAAAAAAAAAAAAATAGTGAAGAATTGGTTAAAAGAAACAACTAAACAGTACATAATAAAAAAACACTGATCTCTAAAAATACACAATTTAGACACAATGAAAATGACTTACCATAAGGCAACTATATTATTTGTTTTGTAAGCGTATGACATGGGGAGGGTGGAATGGATGGATGAGGGGATGTTAGCCTGCATGAAATATGCCATACAGCTCTAGAATTAACATTTCACACCCACTACACTCCATTCACAAGCAGAAAGAGGCAGGGAACACGGCACTCTGATTAACCGAGGCAGAGAGGGGCCTCTGAGGGACATGGTGATTTGAGGCTGATATAGTGGGTGTGGCTTGAGGAGAGTTGCCAAACAGTGCTAGAAATGTTAATATACACATCAAACCTCCCATTCATAATGAATAAAAACTTTGGGGAAAAAAGGACACCAGTTTTTGATAGACCTTTAGGGGTTAAACCAAATCAACTCAAACATTTGGTGACGGTGCGTGTAACTACCGAACTAGCAGTCAAACCAGTTGTTATACAAAGCTGGTAGCATCAGTTAAAAATTAGAGGGATGGGGAAAGTGTTTTCTCCACCCTCTAGGCAGCGCAAACTACCCTAAATGACATTTTTCCATAAATCAGTCACAAAACAAGGTTTAACCCATTCCCACTGGGGCTATTCTGGCTCTAAGTGGTCGGAATACCGGGGTATTCGAACACATAAGCCTAATGCCTCAGGATTCATGGGCGTCCACCCGGCACGCCGGCCTTGACCAAATATCTTGTCACCGACGTTTGACCCAAAAAAACACTGAACGTGATAGCAAGTCAACTGGCGCGAATGGGTTAAACTGAATTTGGAACCCTGTAGCTCTAAAGCTAGTGCTGTTATAGCCACAATACTTCATATACGTATTGACACCCTTTTTGAAAGGGTTAACATGGACAGAAATACACACCCATGTCTTTATCATAGTCGTCGAAGTTGAGAATATCGTCCACGTCATCCTCGTCGTCTTTGTCTTCTTCTTGTTTCTTTTTGAGCTCTTTCTTCTTATTCTTTTTTCTCCTCTTCTTCTGGCTTTTACTCAACCCTTCCTCCTTCTCGGGTACTTCGGCCATGGTTGCTTCCTCGACCATTGGTTCGCCTTCCTTGGTTTCCTCTGTTTCTTCTTCCTCTGCTTCTATTTCATCATCCTCTATCTCCTCCTCTTCATTAACTACTTCCTTGTTCTCCTTGTTATCTCCCTCCTCCTCCTCCTTCTCATCTTCATCTTCGTCTTCATCATCATCATCATCTCCCTCCATTTCTTCCTCATTCTCTCCGTCATCGGAGGCTTCCTCTTCCTCATCCAATTCTCTGTGTAGGCAAGAAGAATGGGTGTAAGAAAAGGAAGAAGAAGAAAATAAGAAATAAAAGGTTGTTAAATTCTATCTTTTCAAAATAGTTAATGCTTTATCCTGTGCATACTTAAATAATTAAATTAAAAGCCTATAAGATTGGATGGCTCTGGTTCCTGGCACTCTCTAGTCTCCCAGACACATTGCTATGAGATGCCAGCTTGCCAAAGGTTTCTTTTCTTTTATATCTTCAAAGATAACATGAACATTAACACATGGTTCATGGCATGCTCACACAGGGGCATTTAATCCCCTGCCCTGCCAGCATATTCACTTTTACTTAAGGGAAAAAGAAGAGGAAAAAATGTTAGTTAGAGAGTACTCGACTTACCTAAATTAACATGAAGTTTTGATTTTTTTCCCCCCTCTTATCTGAGAACTTTGATACAGATAAAAGAGAGAAAGAAGAAATAACAATACCAATAAAAAACAACAACTTTACATTGAATTCAAAGGGAAAATATTAAGTATGAATGTCTTGCCATCTCATATAAAGAATTTCAATTGTCTTTTGGAAAAAAAAAAAAGAAAGAAAGAAAGAAAGAAAGAAGAAGAAAAAAAATCTTATCTCTATTAAATCTAAAGATATCTAGCTAGTGTCTAATCCAGACCAGAAATACTGTCTAACTAAAAAAAACCCTCTGAAAGTTGTGTAATCTAGAAAAAAAAAATAATGCAAATAAATAAAACACTGCAGTCTTTGGGTGTAGGCTAAAGAAATGTGACTGTAATGTTGAAAAATAAAATTTCACCACTATCAAAAGAAACATGGCAGCTGTAATTTGAAGAAATCTGTCAGTCATACGAATGAATCTGTAAAAGTGTGACGCAAACTTACTCGAGATTTCCTCTTGTTTCGTGGATTATTCTGGCTAATTCTGCAGGTGTGACTCCAACCTGAAACATATAAAGATTAGTTTGTGATTTTTCCGTTAAAATAATTCAAATATAATTATTGGCAAATGTCAATAATGATTAGGATATATGAACTTGCTTTGATGAATATGAGAAGTCTTAAAAAAAGTATTAAACAAATAATAATGTTCATACATGATCATATATTTCTTAAAAGGTTTTGTCAGCTAAGAAGAAAAGAGGAGAAAAAAACATGTATATTTGCATATTTGCCAATGTGCAAATATATACTCAAAAAGAAAAAAGAAAAGAAAAGAAAAAAAGAAGTGAAAGACCATTGACTGAGAGTCTGCAAACACAGAAAGAAAAAGACAGACAGACGTAAATAGACAGCCACTGACAACTGGACAGATATACATAATAAAACGGCAATAAAAGATGAACATGACTTACTTTGTCTGGCTTACTCTTGGCCACTCCTTTCGGCACCCACGCTGCGCACGTAATAAAACTCATTTGGTCTGACTCCATTGTGCTGTCGTTTTTCTGAAATGATGCAAATTAAGAAATAAACTGATTGGCTCATTTCATCTCTGTAACATTAAAAAAGTTGTTAACCCTTTCCCGACAGAGCACGCGCTACGCGAAAACCCCTAACCCGGGCGATTGCAATATTGCATTGAAATCGTCACACTGGCATGACGCCCCGGCATCGGGAGTTTAGCTGTGTCAAACGAGTGACGCACCGTCGTCATAGGGTTAATACTACTACAATAATAGTAATAAAAATTAGAAGTTGATAACATTTTAAAAGATTTCAGCTAACATCATGAGAAAAAATTACACTATAACAGAGTCATCAGTCTCAGGAATTGCATATCGAAAAAGCAAATCAGAAAATAGAACATTCTCAAATTTGAACCACAAGAATACCAGCTAAAAATGACAAACACAAATATGTTTCTAGTATCAAAACAAGTAAACGAGAGCACGAAAAGCGATGAGATGTCAGATGAAGCTGCCCTGCTCTGAATCTAACTATCAGGGGTGCCGAGCAGGTGCCACAAGTGCCCATCCTAAGTACTAGTCAAAAAAATCTATATTTTTTTGCAATTGTTTAACAGTTCTGGTACTGAGGTATTGTTTGCCATGTATATTCTTAATATGATACTACTATACCATGGAAACCATCTAATGCACCAATCTCTTTTTAGTGAATGCTATTGAGCCTCTATTTGGAGCTTTAAGCCCTAAATTGCCAAGATATATGTAATGTAGGTTTATTGCATTTGTCGTTGCATTAGCGGAGAAGAAGCTACGGCAATTGCTTGCATATGTCATGTTACATTTCAACTAACAAATCGAAATGCTCACTTCATCTTGCTAAAGCTACATGCGCAAAGACTGGCATCTGAAAGCTACGGAAGACAAAATGGTAATGTCACAGATGAAAAGTGTGTCTACTGATTCCATGAACTATTTACCTTATCTATAGCAAAATGCACTACAGACAACTAACTGAAACTGCAAACGAATCTTAATAGAAGGTTCATGATCAATGGCCATTTTAGATGCTGACATATTCATTCCATGCAAAGAGAGGCACCAAAGGCAGAAGCATGCCATTGATAATTCATAAAAAATATTCTTTAGATTGTTCTACTACAGCACACTACCAATATGACAGCCCCTCCAGATAAAAGAGACAGAATTATTATCATTATTATTCAGTGACTAGAACTACCGGTACCATAAATGCTTCTCTACAAAAAAAAATTGTTAACATATGCAACACGGACTTCTGAATCAAATGCTATTGCAGAGCTCCAATTACAGTAAATTTCAAGTGGATTTAGATAAACAATGCAATAAGGAGAAAAAAAGTCCCATTTGGAAAGCAACTGCGAGAATTTTGTTTACATTTATCATAACATATTTAAATACAGAATTAAAATACCACAGACTCTACATCTCCCCTACACATAAAAGAGGTCTTAATGCTTTAGTATAGCTCCCTTAAAGAACAATTAAAGTCGTAAACGTGTTATTAGAGAAAAATAATACATACGATGTGAACACGTTTCTCTCCACACGTGTTTATCCTTGTCAAAACAGCTGATGGTTCCAGTATTATTTTCGCATTGTTGTAAAGGTATCTTTATATACCTTTAAAAATAGCTGTATTTGTTTTATTTTGAAGATAAAAACTAGAAGGATAGGTTGTATGTTTTTTAATATCATTCAGTGGAGTTTTTAGGGTTACTGTAGTAATAAAAGAACTAAAGATTTAGTTAGAATATGATGAATGATATTAATACTCAGAATATGGGTGCTTTTTATCTATCACTTGATAACTATATACAGTGATAACCCATAAAAACACCCATATTTTTAAGAAGCATTTTATTGACTTTAGTAAAACGATAATGCTATTTTTAAATTCAGAACGTGGATATTTAATTTGTTGTCATGACAACGCGTGGGTCAGACGCTGTTACCATGGCAATGTGTTGGGAAGGCCATTCATAATTCTCTTCATTGTAAAGGTAGTGAAGATTTTCCGTCTTTTTAACATATAAAGGGACACTTTTAGAGAAGTTATTAAGCGTAAAAAGGTGAGTAAGGAATTGGTCATATAGTATACTGATTTCTTGGCCTGTGTAAAGACGAGGATAATGTCAAATATTGGAGCATTTGTAAAATTTTCCTTTCACTTTACATCAGGATATTAACTTTTCTAATATTTGTAAGGAATGTACACTGAGTGGAAACGAAAAAATAAAAGATTATCTGTAAAGATTTAATGAGAATAGATACTAGAATAATTTACATATATTTAATATATAAGTATTTCCTCACCAAGTAACCTGTGATGGAACATTTTAGTCATAGAAAAGTAAAAATGTTTAGGCATGACTCAACTTACAATTATAAACAATAACACAATAACAAAAACATAATATATATATATATATATATATATATATATATATATACATATACATATATATATGCATATATATACATATATATATATATATATATTATATAATATATATATATATATATATATATATATATATATATATATATATATATATATATACTAATATATATATATATATGCCTTTACATGCATACATACATACATACACACACACACACACACACACACACACACACACACACACACAACACACACACCACACACACATACACACACACACACACACACATATATAAATAAATAAATAAATATATATATATAATATATATATATATATATTATATATATATATATATATATATATATATATATATATATATATATATACGCCTTTACATGCATACATACATTCACCGCACACCACACACGCACCACACACACACACACACACACACACACCATCCACACACACAACAACACACACACACACACATACACCCACACACACACACCACACCACACACACACACACACTCACACACCCCACACACACAACACACACACACACACACACACACACTACACACACCACACAACACTCACATATATATATATATATATATATATATATATATATATATTATATATATATATATATAGATATATATATATATGCCTTCACACACACACACACACACATGTGTATAAACATCAAGACCATCACGTGAATCAAAAAATATCATTGCAATCAGGGCAGTGCCATGATCGATGACAAAGTGAAATACTGAAATATCTAGGTCACGCACAGAGAAGCAAATGACCCCAGCCTGCCTTTCATAGCGCCACTTGGTTGTGCTTGCAGTGAAAGGCTTCCAGTCCTAAGAAGGAAGTGAAGTAATGCTTAATGCTTAGTGCTTAGTGCATATTCGGTATGCCTGAAGTATGCTGTCATAACTAAAGCGTAAGAAACGATAAATACATTGAGTGAATTCATTTAAAGTCTTTCACACACACGCACACAGTCATATATATATATATATATATATATATATATAATATATACATATGAATATATAAATATATATATATTCATATACATACATACATACATACATACATATATATATACATGCATATACATATAAATATATATATATATATATATATATATATATATATATATATATATATATACATATGTGTGTGTGTGTGTGTGTGTGTGTAGGTGTGTGGTGTGTGTGTGTGTGTGTGTGTGTGTGTGTGTACACACATCACAGCACACCCACACACACACACACACACACACACACACACACACACACCATAATATATTATATATAATATATAATATATATATATACTATTATATATATTATATATATATATATATATAAATATATAATGAAAAAAAGAAATATAATTATATATATACTATATATATATATATAGAGAGAGAGAGAGAGAGAAAGATAGATAGAAATGTTTTCATATTGGTTAGATTTATTGATATTGTTCCTCTTGATTAGACATTTATGAAGATAATGATAAAAAAATAAAAAAATGATAACAACACCATCAAAAACACACAGTTCGAGGGCGTAGGGTGGGTTCCTCGAGACACCGTACCAGAGGGCCAAGTGGGAGGTTACGTGAAGATGGGCGGCGAGGTTGGCAGAGCTCTTCTCCACCCACAAGGTGACCAGTGGAATACGCCCACGCCCATTGTGACTCGTGTGAGGAAGAATGATCCTATGGAATACTTCAACCTTATTGACCCTCAGAATAAAATATCGTGAGTGATTTTTGTCTTTTGTGATTTATTATCATTGCTACTCTTAATTAATGTTATAATGTTATTATTGTTGTTATTGTTTCTGATTTTATTGATATTGTTCCTCTTGATTAGACATTTATGAAGATAATGATAAAAAAATAAAAAAATGATAACAACACCATCAAAAACACACAGTTCGAGGGCGTAGGGTGGGTTCCTCGAGACACCGTACCAGAGGGCCAAGTGGGAGGTTACGTGAAGATGGGCGGCGAGGTTGGCAGAGCTCTTCTCCACCCACAAGGTGACCAGTGGAATACGCCCACGCCCATTGTGACTCGTGTGAGGAAGAATGATCCTATGGAATACTTCAACCTTATTGACCCTCAGAATAAAATATCGTGAGTGATTTTTGTCTTATGTGATTTATTATCATTGCTACTCTTAATTAATGTTATAATGTTATTATTGTTGTTATTGTTTTTGATTTATTGATATTGTTCCTCTTGATTAGACATTTATGATGATACTGATAAAGAAATAAAAAAACATGATAACAACACCATCAAAAACAAATAAAAAAAACACATACAAATCAACACCACCCATCACACAACACCAACCCTCCACCCACAAAACCAACACCCACCCACCCTCTCCGCCCACACAGTTCGAGGGCGTAGGGTGGGTTCCTCGAGACACCGTACCAGAGGGCCAAGTGGGAGGTTACGTGAAGATGGGCGGCGAGGTTGGCAGAGCTCTTCTCCACCCACAAGGTGACCAGTGGAATACGCCCACGCCCATTGTGACTCGTGTGAGGAAGAATGATCCTATGGAATACTTCAACCTTATTGACCCTCAGAATAAAATATCGTGAGTGATTTTTGTCTTATGTGATTTATTATCATTGCTACTCTTAATTAATGTTATGTTGTTATTATTGTTGTTATTGTTTTTGATTTTATTGATAATTGTTCCTCTTGATTATACATTTAAGATTGATACTGATAAAGAAATAAAAAAACATGATAACAACACCATCAAAAACAATTAAAAAAAACACATACAAATCAAACACCACCCATCACACCACACCAACCCTCACCCACCAAAACCAACACCCCCCCACCCTCTCGCCGCACACAGTTCGGGGCGTAGGGTGGGTTCCTCGAGACACGATCAACCGTTACCAAGAAGGGCCAAAGTGGGAGGTTACGTGAAGATGGTGCGGTGCGAGGTTGGCAGCAGCTCTTCTCCACCCACTCAGGGGTGACCAGTGGAATACGCCCACGCCCATTGTGACTCGTGTGAGGAAGAATGATCCTATGGAATACTTCAACCTTATTGACCCTCAGAATAAAATATCGTGAGTGATTTTTGTCTTTTGTGATTTATTATCATTGCTACTCTTAATTAATGTTATAATGTTATTATTGTTGTTATTGTTTCTGATTTTATTGATACAAATATTGCGATTGGTAATTTCACTATTATTCTTTTTACCATCTAGTTAAAGTTGTCTTTACTGTCATGCTCATTGTTATTATCATTACTAATTATATAATTTCAAATGATATACTTTTCATCTGGCTAATTTGATCCTTTGTCTAACACAACCTTATAGTCTAAGCATTTCTCTTAGTAATTTGAACCTTTATTTCCAAACAATATTCTAAATGGAATATATTCTAAAATAGTTGGTACGCTATTATCCCCCTAAAAAAAACAAACAAACAAACAAAAAACAAATATTGTACTATAAATTCAGCCACAGTAAAGATTCCCTGTAAAAAGTCCAATTTATTATAGGAAAGTCTTTAACCTCTCATTACAAAGGTCTTTTGCTTCTCTCTCGTCTTTTTCAATTTGATTCACTAAAATTATTTTTTTTTGCCATTTCAGCACCAGTGCATCTAAATACCATTGGTATGAACTTTACTCTGTAATCTCTTATTTTTCTCGTACTTCAAATGCCATCCGTTGATATTTCCAATGTCTTTATGTGTGCCTTTCTTTCACCGAACTCTCAGTTGGTCAGACCTGATCATTCGAACAAAATTTCCTGTTTGTATTTTCTTGTCTTGTAGTTTCTCGCAGGTGATATTTAAATTTCCTTAACAGATTCCCCTCCTCATTCTCTAGTATCATACTTTTACCTCGCTTATATAGTATCAAATATACATATATCCATCGTATCACATTCAAATGAGCTAGATTACCTTGCTTTGTCCTAGCTAATATCTTACAAAACAACCATCGTACATCACTGTTTCACTTTTTTCGCAGTTAAGTCTTTGCTTGTTATTTTCTACAAATAGCTTCTTCTAATCTTCTCTTACGCTGGTACCATTGCCACGACCTTCCCCGCCTCCACATTGCTCATTAATTAATCCTCCTTGGATCTCTCCATCTAACTTTTCAAAAACTTTCGTCTGCAACTTATTTACCTTGTATTATTCTTCATTCTGTTATAAGTTTCATTAATTCCCGAATGTTTATCCTGATATTCTTCCAAGCACATTTCAACTTAATATTCTCAGCTTTACCACAAACGTTCTGCAATCTATTATTTCAGGCTATTCTCATCCATCCATCTACATGAATTTACGATGACCCAATCGATTCTACAAACACACCAACTTTATCATTCATACCTTCTGTTCTCCATCACTACTTTCTATATTATGATACACAAAACCTATAACAGAGTCGAACGCGGGATGTACCAATGGCTCGTTCGGGATCAAGCGGCAATGGATGAAAGTGCTACCGTAGGGCCCTCTGCTAGGACCTCGGGCTTTACAGCTAACTCTTCACCGCACTTACCTCCTGCCGAAGAAAGGGATTTTCGCTCTGTCTATTTCCAGAGGTGAGGTTGCGGGTTGATGTTTGTGATGCTGTTATTGGTATTGTTATAATTATTGTTGTTATTGTTATTATTGTTATTGATATTTTCATTATCAATCTTATTGTTATTATCATTATCGTTATTGTTATTATTATCATTATTGCTATTGCTATTATTGCTATTATCATTATTTTTATTATTATTATCATCATCTTTATTATTATTGCTGTTGTTGTTAAAATTAGTGCTATTGTGTTCATTGCCATTGTAATTATTTTCATTATTGTTATTATCATCATTCTTCTGCTTATCAATATTACTAATTGTATTACTGAATTTGTATTGATAATGGTAATGATGATAATGGTTATGACGATGATGATAATTACAATAGTAATGTTAAGGATGATAAAGCCAATGATAATAGTAATGATCATGATGGTACTGATGATAATGATAATATCAATATTATCAATAATAATGATGATAATTTTGATGATACCGATATTAATACTAATACTAATAATAAGGGTAAACGCAGTGATATTGGTAATAGTAATGATGATGATGATGTTGATGATTATGATAACAATGACGATGATGATAATGATAATGATAATGACAATAATCATGATAATGATAATAATGATGATAACATTGATGATAATAATGGTAGTAATATTAGTGATGGTATAACATGGTATGATAATAGTGATAATTAATAGTGATGTTAATAATGATAAGGATATAATATATATAGGATGATGATAATGCGATAGGATATGATGTTGACAAGAATTGTATTGATATTTATGATAAGATCATAGTATTGATATTAGTGAAGATAATAGTAATAAGGATAATAATTGCATTGACACTAATCAAAATTATAAAGATTATAATGATGAGAACCATGATAATGATAATGATAGAAATTACAATATAATGATGA
>NW_028234436.1:20486530-20489030 GCF_977035675.1 Penaeus japonicus
ATATTCACGGTAAGGAGAGATTTTTAACGTATGATAATTGTGGTATAATGACAATGACATACATGATAACCCAAATTACTATACGCTCTTGCACACAGACACACGTAGTCATACGTTCATACATACATATTGTATATATACATATCTGTCTATCTACCTATCTATCTACCTATCTATCTATCTACCTCTCTACTTACACAGATAATATAATTACACACGTTTGCAGAGTAGCATCTTTTTTCTCCTAAATCCATAGGTTACCTCTCCCCCCTCCCCCCTCCCCCCTCACACAAATGAGCTCAACGGAATCATTACGTCAATGAGAAGTTGCAGACTTGTTGACAACAAAAATAACATATAGTTATTTTTGGGCGATGTGTAATAAGCCTGTTATGTGTCTCCTTGCTAATTGTCTATGGTGATTTCTCTACCGCAATTAAATTGAGGTCTTCATTAATTCATCTGTTTATGTATCTCAATTTGCTATCTGATAACCTTGATGCTCAATGATTAATGTGAGAATGACATTGATAACTATAGGGGTGATTGTGGGTAGAAATAATACTCGTTAAATTGTGATGCAACAAAATGAACTAAAATTGCTATAACTACTTCAGCTACCAATGCACAACCACCACTACTGCAGCTACTACGGTACTACTAATATTACATAACAATTTTGTTAGTTAATGATAATAGTAACAATCACAACAGCAGTAACAAAAGATGACAATGATGATAATGATAGTAATCACTTTGAAGGTTAAGGACGTGAGGTTTCTACCACTAATCAAACGATAACCTTTAACTATGGCTTTAAAATCCTATTTGATTTGCCACAAGGTCATAGGTTACGTAATGTCCAGTCGACCTTGTTAACAGTAATCATTTTCAGTGTTTTCTGTCTCCATTCCCATTTCCTACGTTGGCTGTTTCCCTTCATTCGTACTCTATGGGATTATAGAAGATAAAAGATAAGTTATCCTTTGGTGTATGTATCCTTTTGATATCTAATCTGACAAAAGCTATGTATCATAACGTTGTATAAACGAACAGAAAAAAAAAAATAACGAATAGGCAATGTAGACTCTCGGCTAAGCCCCTGAAGGTATAAATAGAAGCTGAGACCAGGGAAGCACTTCACTTTCCCCTTTCCAACTGACCCTCTCACTCTCACTCACCGTTGGCTCCTCATTTCTACGATAAGCTGAACCCTTTTCTACGACAAGTTACATTGGAAGGCACACTTAACTATTTCTTTCGTTCTGTCTACTCTCCTCGTTCTTTCTCTTTTCAAAAACGTTTCGCCGACGAAGAAAGGATTGTGTCTTGATTGTGGTGTTTGCATATGCTCCCTGTACACAATTATCTTGATTCGTTCGGCCTTGTGGAAAAGTGAGTTCTGTTAATACATCACCGGGAGTGAAGTATCTAACAGTGTGAACACTTTGCAACGTTTTCTGTAGTGTTATGAACAGTCCCAGAACGAACTAGATACGCCTCTGCCTACTCCGATCTCCTTCGACTGTCACAGGATGTTCAACGCTCTCAGATCCCCCTCTCCGAGTCCCTGTCCCTCTCCCGTGAGGGACTTGGCGGCGGCCCTCAAGAGAAGTCCGAAGAGGGACAAGTACCAGTCCTTCATCGGCTCGCAGGAACCTAGGATCTCGAAGGGCAGATTGACGATGACGGGCGGCTTCTCAGACTTCCGCCCTCGTCCTCTCAACCTCGAGAGGTACGACTCCTTGGACTCGTACGGAACGCCCTCCATATCCTCTTCCTCGAGATCGGAGTCGTCCGATTCGAGTGACCCGATCGTCGACCCTCTGGGGGCCTCCAAGTCCGGCTGCCGCTACGTCAAGGTCCCGAGGAAGGCCCTGAAGTCGGTCATCGGCCACCTGTCGCCTCGGCTGTCCAAGAAGCTGATGCAGATCGAGAAGAAGGAGAGGGAGCCGGTGGTGCATCAGCCCATGTGGCCCAACGTCATGACCACCTACGCCCGCGGCATCTCCACCTCGCCGGTGCAGACGCTGGTCATGAACGCCGAGCCGAGTCTCACGGCCATGAAAGCCCGGGCGCTCCTCGACGACAGGAGGAACGTCCGGACGGCGCTGGAGCTCCTCGCGTCGCAGGGCCACCTCCAGCTCCAGCTCCCCCTCGGAGGAGACACCAGCAGCCTCTCCTCGTCCTGCAGCAGCGACCAAGAGGACAGCGACGGCTTCTGCGACAGCCCGACGCGTGCCAAGACGGGAGACAAGGTCCCGCTCAGCAAGAAGCCCCGTTGCGAGAAGCTCATCCAGCTGGACAGCGAAGACCACATCGCGTACCCCGACACCAGCGCGTTCCCGATCAACCCGAGCATGAGCGTGCCCGGCCTTTACAAAGGCGAAGACCAGTGCTCGAGTTCGTACTCGTCCAGCGAGGAGGAACTGTTCCAAGACGAGCCCATCTTCGAGGCGCTCGACCTCGAGTCCTTGCCGACCATCGCGCCGGAAGAACT
>NW_028234436.1:20496530-20499030 GCF_977035675.1 Penaeus japonicus
ATGAGGAGGAAGAGAAGAGGAGGAAGAGAAGAGGAGGAAGAAGAAGAGGGTTAAAAAAATCCCTTCCCCCACGTCTGCGGGCTGCTGCCAGTGCAGATAAGATACTGAAGGCGTCCTTCCCATGATTCTCGGGATTGCTTGTTTTATAGCCCTGCCCAATATCATCTGTTTTCGCTTCGTCGCTCCTCCCATCTTTCCCGTTTCCCTTCTTCTCCGATCGTCCCCTCTTCCTACATCTCCCCGGTCTTCCCCCCCTCTCTTTCTTCCTTGCGGTCGTTGTTTTCATATATTCTTTACTTCTGTTGTTTTCTCATTAATTTTCTAATATGTTTTATGTGTATATATTCTTTCACTAATTCCTTTTTCTTTGCGTCTTGTTTATCAAGTGTTATTTCTACTTTCTTTTCTTGGCTATTTCTGTTTCCAGTATTTTTTTTTTTGTCTTCCTATTTCTTCCTATTATTATTTTAACCCCGGTCTCTCTATTTCTTTTTCTCAAAGTTTTGCTATTCATGTCATTCTTCAGGATTCCTTTGCTTATAAATCATCATTATTTTCGCCATTCTCTCCCTGTTTCCTTTTTGTATCATTTCTTTGCTTATTAATCTTTTTGTTTTGCACTTCCCTCTTTCCTCATTTTCATCACATTCTCTCTCTCTTATTATTATAATTTCTTTTCGTATATCATAAAAATCCTTTTCGTTCATATGTCTCTTTTTATATCTAATCATTTTGAAGTCATAATTCATTTTCTTTTTGTCTCTTCCTCTCTCTTATCTCCCTCGCTTTATTTCTTTTTTCTTTATAGACACTTCGACACTTTTTCTCTCTCTTCTTCTTTGCTTCATTTGCATTAGTCGCTCTCTTATTTCTTCCCTTCTCTCCCTTCCTTCCTTCCTTCCTTCCTTCTCTCTCCTCCTCCTCCACTCCATCTGCTTCTGAATTCCTTTTCCTATTCATTCCTCTTTTATCTCCTGAATTATTCCTCGTCTCCGTTTATCCTTTACATAAATATTCCCATGTGTCTCTGTCCAGCTTATCAATTCACCCTCAGCTTCTGAAGATCACTTCGCTCAGCTTATCTTTGTTATCTTTAAGACACACGTCATTAAACTGATAATGAGCCAGTTAATTATACATAATCGTATACGTTTATATATGCGCATGTGTGTGCATATATTTACATATGTACGCACACACACACACACATACACAACACACGCACACATACACACACACACACACACTCATACACACAAACACACTTACGTCACACACACACACGTGCGCGCGCGCGTGCAAGTCTGCATGTGTGTGTCCATGCACATGTCTGTTTGTATAATACCCTTTCCTATTCTCTCTTCTAATAATTCTCTCATTGTTTATCATCAAGATTTAGTCCTTTTTCATTTATCTTTATACGCGACTGTATGTAGAATGTATATATTTCTGGAAAGTATTTCACTGGAAGGTATGGGTTGTATATACATATATATTTTCTTCTGAAATTGAGTACTGGTGTCTTTTTTCTCCTGTGCTCTTTCAGAAATCAAGTACTTTTCAGTGATTAAAAAGTACTCATGTTTCGAAACTGGTTCAAGATTGTAGGAGAGTAATCGCATCCCTCTATTCTATGCAGCTTATAAAACACTTTAAAAGAAGCTTAAAAATGTAGTCAGAGGCACAGCGTGAATGAATGCATTACGTAGTTGTGACGTCATTCGTATTAAAGCCCGATTTTTAAGGTCTTTATCGGCTATGTGTGTGTTTTTTTTTCGTTTCTATTATTCATTCTGTTTTTTTTTTTTGTAAAATCCTCGTTCGAGCTCGAAACTGCGGATTAACATGCATAGTCTATTTGACGTCAATGATTTATTAATGGTTCTTTCTGTCCCTCTAATCTCTCGCCTTATATAATACATGCATACATACATACATGCATACATACATACACACACACACACACACACACACACACACACATACACACACACACACACACACACACACACACACACACACACACACGTATATATATATATATATATATATATATATATATATATATATATATATATATATATATATGTAATATATATTTTATATATATATGCGTATATACATATATATATATATATATATATATATATATATATATATATATATATATATATATATATATATATATATATATATATATATATATACATATATATTTATATATATATGTTTATATATATGTATATATATATATTTCTTTTTTCTTTTTTCACTTTTATTTTCTTTATTTATCTTATTATTTTCTTTAATTCCCTTTCTCTCTCTTTGCTATGTGTCTTTGTCTGTCGGTCTATCCTTTTTCTCTCCTTGTTTTGTCCTTCTTTCTTTTTTCTCCGCCTCTTTTTTCTCGTGTCTCTTTCTCTGTCACTTTATCATTCTATCTTTTTTCCAATTATCTTTCTTTCTTAGCCCAATCCCTTCTTTCCTCTCCCATCTTTCA
>NW_028234436.1:20504030-20506530 GCF_977035675.1 Penaeus japonicus
CCTTCTCAACCTATCCTCTCCCCTCCACTTCCCTCCTTCTCAACCTGTCCTCTCCCCTCCACTTCCCTCCTTCTCAACCTACCCCCCCCCCTCCACTTCCCTCCTTCTCAACCTGTCCTCTTCCCTCCACTTCCCTCCTTCTCAACCTATCCTCTCCCTCCACTTCCCTCCTTCTCAACCATCCTCTTCCCTCCACTTCCCTCTCTTCCACTCAACCTATCCTCTCCCCTCCACTTCCCTCCTTCTCAACCTATCCTCCTCCACTCCATTCCCTCCTTCTCAACCTATCCTTCCCTCCCCTTCCTCCTTCTCAACCAATCCTCTTCCCTCCTTCCTCAACTATCCCTTCTTCCTTCCACTTCCCTCCTTCTCAACCTATCCTCTCCCCTCCACTTCCTTCCCTTCCTTCCTTCTAACCTATCCTCTTCCCTCCACTTCCCTCCTTCTCAACCTATCCTCTCCCCTCCACTTCCCTCCTTCTCAACCTATCCTCTTCCCTCCACTTCCCTCCTTCTCAACCTATCCTCTCCCCTCCACTTCCTTCCACTTCCCTCCTTCTCAACCTATCCTCTTCCCTCCACTTCCCTCCTTCTCAACCTATCCTCTTCCCTCCACTTCCCTCCCCCTCAACCTATCCTCTCCCCTCCACTTCCCTCCTTCTCAACCTATCCTCTCCCCTCCACTTCCCTCCCTCTTAACCTATCCTCTTCCCTCCACTTCCCTCCTTCTCAACCTGTCCTCTCCCCTCCACTTCCCTCCTTCTCAACCTATCCTCTTCCCTCCACTTCCCTCCTTCTCAACATATATCTCCCTCCACTTCCCTCCTTCTCAAACCTATCCTCTTCCCTCCAATATACTTCTCTCCCTCTCAACCTATCCTCTTCCCTCCCCCTCAACCTATCCTCTCCCCTCCACTTGCCTCCTTCTCAACCTGTCCTCTTCCCTCGCAAGTTTTTGAGCGAGAGAGAGAGAGAGAGAGAGAGAGAGAGAGAGAGAGAGAGAGAGGGAGAGAGAGAAAGAGAAAAGAGAGAGAGAGAGAAGGGGAGGGTCAGTGAGTGAGAGAGAGAGTGAGTGAGAGAGGACGAGGCAGTATGAGAGAGAGAGAGAGAGAGAGAGAGAGAGGAAGAGACAGACAAAGAGAGAGGGGGGGGGCAGGCGGAAAGAGAGAGAAAAGGAAGGAGAGAGGAGAGAGAGAGAGAGAGAGAGAGAGAGAGAGAGAGAGAGAGAGAGAGGAGAGAGAGAAGAGAGAGAGGAGAGAGAGAGAGAGAGGAGAGAGAGAGAGAGAGAGAGAGAGAGAGAGAGAGAGAGAGAGAGAGAGAGAGAGAGAAAGAGAGAGAGAGAGAGAGAGAAAGAGAGAGAGAGAGAGAGAGAGAGACAGACAGACAGAGAGAGAGAGAGAGAGAGAAAGAGAGAGAGAGAGAGAGAGAGAGAGAGAGAGAGAGAGAGAGAGAGAGAAAGAGACACAGAGAGAGAGAGAGAGAGAGAGAGAGAGAGAGAGAGAGAGAGAGAGAGAGAGAGAGAGAGAGAGTTGCTAACAGGAGAAAGCAATTACTAGTGCCAGAAAATACGTGTTTCTTGAGTCCGACGAAGCGTGCACTGGGCATATGATGTCTGTGAATTTAGTGCTGGTGTACTGCACATCAATTGCGTTATGAATGCTCGTTGCAGAAATGTGAATTCGCGAAATTCAGAAAATATCGGCCAGGAAAGAGGTATCTGGCAACTCAACAACATTCAAGAATAAACAATATGACAGGGGGTGCCAAATTACCAATTAATTTATAAAATGTAATATGCTATAGTAATGTTTAGATTATTCTATCTGAATATATAAACGTAATAATTAAGTGCATGTATGAATGAATAAATAAATAACCGCTCTTACTCTATTCACGAACGTCGATATCTGCTTCGGGGTCAAAATAATGCTATACTTATTACAGCCTAACCTTTCCAAAAACAGAATGTCCACGAATGATAATAATAATGATAATAATGATAATAATAATAATAATAATAATAATAATAATAATGATAATAATGATACTAATGATGACGATAATACTGATACTCATATCAATAATAAAATTCTTAATCATAATGATAATAAGAAAAATGATAATGATGTTGATAACAATAATAATAACGAAAAGAAAATAAACATTAATATATCATATATTTCAAAAGCATTACTATTTGGTATATCACATCGTCAGCCAGCAAGAAATTATGAAAGTGGTTTTAGATAATCAATTCCGGTGAATAGACCGTTAAATATTATGGATCATGCAATTCTATCATTATCTAATTAACATCCAATAAAATGCAATGCTCGTGAAATCTCATCTCTTTATAAAATACGAAAAGAAGTGTACTTTGCGCATTTTATTTTAATGTGTGATGGTGCATTATCATTTTTATTTGATTTTCACTAAAGAGTAAGGTTTATAGACCGTGTTTAATAATTCCTTTATTGGATAATTTTATCAATTGCTTCATC
>NW_028234436.1:20514030-20516530 GCF_977035675.1 Penaeus japonicus
TGATCACTGACAATGACGTCATGCCTGACATTCATATCGAGACGCGGCAGCGGCGAGGCTGGGCACATGACTTGGTCCAGCCACTTCGGGTGTCCTGTGGTGTCACTTACCCATGTGTAGGTGTCACTAGGCAGTGTCACAATGTCACCAACAACATAGTCAAAGTCACGACAAAATCCTGAGAGTTCACCATCAAAGCCATAGAACTGTTATTTGGATGATTATTCAGCAAATTATGAATTTTGGCCTTGTGTGTGTATGTGTGTGTGTGTGTGTGTGTGTGTGTGTGTATACATACATATATGTACGTACATAAACGCCCACACAAAAGAAACGTGGCCCTAGGAGGAGAGGAGAGGAAAGAGGAAGAAAGAGAGAGAGGGAAGGGGACAAAGAGGAGGAGAGAGAGGTGGAGTAAAGGAAAGGGGAGATAAGAGAGAGGATAGAAGACAGAAGGAGGGAGGGAGGGAAAGGGAGAAAAAAAAAGAGGAAGGTGGAGGTAAAGAGAGGGGAGGGAGGGAGGGAGAAAGAGAGGGAAATAAAGGGAGAAAAAGGAGAAAGGAAGGGTAGGATTATGTAGGAATCGAGGGAAGAGGAGAGGAGGAGGATAAGGGTAAAAAGAAGGGAAGGAATGCCAGAGGAGAAAGAAAGGGAGGAGGGAGGGGTTAAGCTAAGAGAATGGAAAGGGGAGGGGGGGGGAGGGCTTTTGATATTAGTCTTTAACAGCTTAACATCCACTTCCCCCCCCCCTCTTCCCCCCCACTGACTACCTCTTTCACGAGCAAACGTGAGAATATTACGCTATAACCCGAAGCGCTATTCGTCAAAGGCTATCCATATTGCAATTAACCTCATTTTGCAAAACTGCAAGAGAGACCAACAAAGTATTTCGTAATTCTTTAAGCCTCCTTTTCTTATTTCTTTACTCTATTTTGGCAATTATGCAAGACTTTTAGATATTGGCATTGGAATTCTGATAAAAAAAAATATATATATTGCATAGCTGTTATCACAATAAAAAGTAAAGTCGGATATAAAGTCCACATAATCAAATTAGACAAATATGATAATCGTAACTAATACTAATAATAAAAATATGGAGAATAAAAGTAAAAAATAAAAAATAAAAAAATAAAAACAGTAGTAACAATAAAATAATTTAATTCGCACAATAACTATTGACACCTCATCGTATATCACGATATTTCTTCATTATGAAAATTAATATCTATTATCATCCTTAACTTTACTATAATGATTAACATCATCATAATTATCATTATTATGATGAAGATAATGGCTATGATAATGATAATGATAACAGCAACAGCAATGTTACCAATAGTGAGGATGATAATAGTAATAACAATAATGATAATGATGACAATAATAGTAATAATAATGTTCATCATAATTATGATGATAGGGATAATGATAAGCATTATGATGAAAACAATAACAATCATTATAATCATAATGGTAATTATAAAGATAAAAATGATGTTAACAATTTTTGATGATGAAAATAATGATGATAATAACAATGATAACAGTGATAATGGTTATAAAGATGATAATGATAGAAATAATGAAAATAATTATAATAATGATGACAATGATAAAATGATAATAACAATGAAAGCAATAACAATGAAAATAATGATAATAATCATAATGATAGTAATAACAATGATAATAATAATAATGATAGTAATGACAATGATAATAATGATAATAATACTGATAATGATGATAATGATAATAATGATCATGACATTAATGATAGTAATGATAACACTGAAAATAACAATGATAACAACAACAACAACTAAAAAAAAAAACAGAAATAAAAACAATATCAATGACGACCACAATAAAAAACAAAACAACAAAAAAACACAATCATATCTCCTTATCATTATCAAAAAAATAATGACAGCAACACCACGATCAACAACATCAAACCAGCTTCCTCTCTCCGCCTAACCCTTAAAACCGGATACTCTCCTTCTCACCTTAAATGAGGATAGCTTACAGGTCACTGACCCTAAATCACCCTTTTGAGGATCCCGAAAATGAGGTTATTATCTTCCTTAATTACTGCCTCCCTTCTCTAAAGCCAAGTAATATGGCTCGCTGCCCTTCAATATTCTGCAACGTTTAAACAAATATGTCGGTAGGGTGGCTCTTCATCTTTGTATATTGCAATTTGTGTGTGGGTTGGTATCTGTGTGTGGATGGGTGTGTTTGTGTACATGTTGTGCATACGTACGATATATGTGTGTGTGTATATATGTATATATATATATATATATATATATATATATATATATTTATATATATATATACATATGTATATATATATATATATATATATGTATAATATATATATATATATATATATATATAATATATATATATATATATATATATATATATATATATATATATATATATATATATATATATATATATATATATATATACATATACATACATA
>NW_028234436.1:20535822-20538322 GCF_977035675.1 Penaeus japonicus
TTTTTTTTGTTTTGTTTTGTTTTGTTTTGTTTTGTTTTGTTTTTTTTCTTTCTTTTTCTTCGTTTTTCTTTTTTTCTCTCTTTTTCTTGTCAATTTCATTCAGTTTCGAATTGTTTGCCTTGTTTTTTTTTTCCTTATTCTTTATTCGTCGTTTTTATCTTATTTATCTTTAGTAACTTTATGCCTCTTCTTCTATTCATTTTTTTCTTTTTTTTCGCTTCTCTTTTTTTATTTTTATTTTTATTTATTTTTTTTTTCTATTCCTACCTCTCTCGTTTATATATTTATTCTTCCCTTATGTCTCTTCTTTCATTATCGTTTACTATGCTTTTTTCTTTTATTTATTTCTATTCTCATATTTCTTTACTTTTTCTGTTCGTTTTTTATATCTTTTTATATCATTGGTTTAAATCAAAGTAATCATCTTATTCATTTTTATCAATTATGATTATGGATCCTGATACGAAATACGAAAAAATAATCAATATACAATATCAATAAAAACAGCATATTCATTAATACATTATTAGTACATTTCTAAAGCCATTTTATCCATTCCTGTCATGAAAAAAAAAATCTTAAAAATATGAAATTACTTTATAATATTTATACTTCATTCACCTGAAATTATGAAAATTTAAACGTGAAAAGATTTTTTTTTACAACCTGTCCATCACGGAAAACCTGATTCGTCATGCAGTGGAATCAATTAGCTCATAGCTGGTCATGCACAACTGAAAGGGGAAGTATCATGCGGTGTTTTGGTCTCTGGGTGGGAGAGTAACCGACAGGCTAACATTTTTTTTTTTTTTTTTTTTTTTTTTTTTAGACGTATTTGGTAATATGGTAACAATGATGGTGATGGAAAGAATGATGATGATCATGGTGGTGTTGATGGTGGTGATGACGATGACGATGATGATGATGATGATGAGGAGGAGGAGGAGGAGGAGGAGGAGGAGGAGGAGAAGAAGAAGGAGAAGGAGAAGGGGGAGGAGGGAGATGATGATGATGGTGGTGATGATGATGATGATGATGATGATGATGATGTTGATGATGATGATGATGATAATGATGAAAAGGAGGGAGGAAAGGGGAAGGAGGGTTGGTGATGGTGGAGGAGGAGGAGGGAGAATGATGATGAAAATAAAAATGAAGATGAATATGATAATAACGAAAAGGGATAATGGTGCGAAAAAACCATAAATAATGACAGTAATGATTTAAAGATAACACCCGATAATGAGGATGAGGATAATTGAAAGCAAGGATAATGATTTTGGTAATAACAGTAAAGATAATCATGACAGTATAATGATAAAAGATAAATATAGTAACAACAATGATTATAGAAGCAATGATGATAAGAATAAAGATTATATCGATAATGATAATGACAATGATAATGATAAAAACCATTTAACAAAACTTAAGATAATAGTAATGATATTTATAAAAATGATAAGAATGAAGTTATTTCCGCCTATTGACTTGCAAGAATCGATGGGAACCACACCACAATTTTTAAGAATAGCAATATAGCAATAGCAAAGAAATAAGCTTTTAAAGATAGAAATCATATTATGGTGAATATAAAAATAGAAGGAATTAAACATAATTATTTAAAAATAAGACAAATCATTAGGGGGGAATATAAAGAACAAAAGTATTAATCCGGATAAATATTTATTAGTTAGCGCGCAAACTAAGCCTATAGACCCGATTTTTGTGATAATTTGGTTAAAATGGGTACATTCCAATGGTTAAAAATTACTTTATCAAATTTATACCCTTTCACTGTGGATACATATATATGGAAGAGTAATCCGTTTAGTTTAGTTATTTATTTACCATCCTAGCTAACTACACAAGCACGTGCAAGCTTTGTTACATTAATGTATGATCGTGACGTCATATGTTCATATTACATTACAAATTTAGGTTATAACGTAATTACACTCCATAACACGTCGATTGAAATTTTTCGAAAAATCACAAAATTGTTCATATATTCATTTACCAATCCTTCATACTGACTAGGTATGAGCAGGACTTGTTACATTTGATATATGGTCATGATGTGATATTCCGAATTCCAGTACATCAGATTATGCGAAATAGTTACGTAGTTAGGCCTACCTCATATTAGGTAGCTTGAAAGACTATATTGCATTGTACTCTGGGATATGATTTGCAAATATGGTAATTATATCTTGGTAAGGCGCTGTTATTTTCCATAGGGCCAACCGGTAATGATAACAGTCACACAAGTAGCAATAATTTTTGTTATCATGAACGCTAATATTATCATTGTTGTTATGATCTCTAGTTTTTTTTTTGTATCGTCATTATCATAATTGTCATTAGTTATGATTACCGTTATCATTTTCAGTACTGTTTTTTCTTATTATCATTATTATTATCATCATAACAATGATATCAGTACTAATTATGATAATGACAATAAAAAAAACTGAATTGATGATGATGATAATGATGA
>NW_028234436.1:20554030-20556530 GCF_977035675.1 Penaeus japonicus
TTCAGTAACACGTCAATCATAATTCCACGAAACGAAGTGAAAAGGGAAAGAAAAGATAAGAAAAGAAAAGAAAAAAAAAGAAAGAAAAAGAAAGGAAAAAGAAGGAAGAAGAAATAGAGAGAGGGAGAGCGAGAGCGAGAGAGAGAGAGAGAGAGAGAGAGAGAGAGAGAGAGAGAGAGAGAGAGAGAGAGAGAGAGAGAGAGACAGAGAGAGAGAGAGAGAGAGAGAGAGAGAGAAAATATATATATATATATATATATACATAAATATATATATATATATTATATATATAATATATATATATATTTATATATATATATAAATATATATATATATATATATATATATATATATATATATATATATATATATATATATATATATATATATATATATATATATTCTATCTGACATGCATACATGATTTAACCGAACAAGAACATTTATGCAACAGGAAAACAAAAATGAAAGAAATCGACAAATGAAGTAAAAAAAAGACCGGATCCTCCTTTCCAGCATGAGGCATTTCCTTTGCCTTCAGATACAGGGACTCATTTCCACCACCCGTAGATTCCATGATGATGATAGTGATGATAGTGATGGTGATGATGATAGTGATGGTGATGATGGTGATGAGGATGATCATCGTCATCATCATCATTATCATCATCAATTCAGTTTTTTATTGTCATTATCATAATTAGTACTAATATCATTGTTATGATGATAATAATAATGATAATAAGAAAAAACAATACTGAAAATGATAATAGTAATCATAACTAATGACAATTATGATAATGACGATACAAAAAAACTAGAGATCATAACAACAATGATAATATTAGCGTTCATGATAACAAAAATTATTGCTACTTGTGTGACTGTTATCATTACCGGTTGGTCCTATGGAAAATAACAGCGCCTTACCAAGATATAATTACCATATTTGCAAATCATATCCCACAGTACCATGTAATATAGTCTTTCAAGCTACCTAATAAGAGGTAGGCCTAACTACGCAACTATTTTGTATAATCAGATGTACTGGAATTCGGAATATCACATCATGACTATATATCAAATGTAACAAGTCCTGCTCATACCTAGTCAGTATGAAGGATTGGTAAATGAATATATGAACAATTTTGTGATTTTTCCAAAAAATTCAATCGACGTGTTATGGAGTGTAATTACGTTATAACCTAAATGTGTAATGTAATATGAACATATGACGTCACGATCATACATTAATGTAACAAAGCTTACACGTGCCTGTGTTGTTAGCTAGGATGGTAAATAAATAACTAAACTAAACGGATTATTCTTCCATACATATGTATCCACAGTGAAAGTGTATAAATTTGATAAAGTAATTTTTAACCATTGGAATGTACCCATTTTAACCAAATTATCACAAAAATCGGGTCTATAGGCTTAGTTTGCGCGCTAACTAATAAATATTTATCCGGATTAATACTTTTGTTCTTATATATCTTTCCCTAATGATTTGTCTTATTTCTAAATGATCACGATAATTCCTTCTATTTTATATTCACCATAATATGATTTCTATCTTATATGCTATGTCTTTGCTATTGCTATATTGCTATTCTTGAAATGTGGTGTGGTTGCATCGATATCTTGCAAGTAAATAGGCGGAAATAATCTTCATTCTTATCATTTTTATCAATATCATTACTATTATCATAATGTTGTTGTTAATGGTTTTTATCATTATCATTGTCATTATCATTATCGATATAATCTTTATTCTTATCATCATTGCTTCTATAATCATTGTTGTTACTATAGTTATCATTATCATTATTACTGTCATGATTATTTTTACTGTTATTACCATTATCATTATCATTGCTTTCATTATCCTCATCCTCATTATCGTTGCTGTTATCATTATCATTACTGTCATTATTTATGGTTTTGTTCGCACCATTATCCTTATCGTTATTATCATATTCATCTTCATTTTTATTTTCATCATCATCTCCCTCCTCCTCCTCCACCATCACCAACTCCTCCTCCTCCTCCTCCTTCTCATCATTATCATCATCATCATCATCATCATCATCATCATCATCATCATCATCATCATCATCATCACCACCATCATCATCATCTCCCTCCTCCCCCTTCTCCTTCTCCTTCTTCTTCTCCTCCTCCTTCTCCTCATCATCGTCATCGTCATCACCACCATCAACACCACCATGATCATCATCACCGTCATCATTCTTTGCATCACCATCATTGTTACCATATTACCAAAAACGTCTAAAAAAAAAAAAAAAAAAAAAACTTTAATGTTAGCCTGTCGGTTACTCTCTCACCCAGAGACCAAACACCGCATGATACTTCCCCGTACAGCTGTGCATGACCAGCTATGAGCTAATCGATTCCACTGCATGACGAATCAGGTTTTCCGTGATGGACAGGTTGTAAAAAAAAAAATCTTTTCACGTTAAAATTTTCATGATTTCAG
>NW_028234436.1:20566530-20574030 GCF_977035675.1 Penaeus japonicus
AAAAAAAAAACAGACACTCCCATTCATAGTAAATAAGACAAATATCAGTCCCATGAAGGTGAAATACGCACAGTCCTACAAGCTTAGTGTCTCCAGCACAGACACCTCATAATCAGTTCCCAGGTCCACTCCAGTGCTATAATTCATTCAGAAGTACAACACTTATATATGATCCGATATGCATGACTTATAAAATAATGATTTTCGTTGACTATATACTACCTCCCCTTTGAATTCCAATCCAGCTACGCTTTTCATCGGAAATATACAACAATTTAAATCACAGTTTTCAACTAGCGTAGGTAGAATGAAAGGGAGAGGGAGAGGGAGAGGGAGAGGGAGAGGGAGAGGGAGAGGGAGAGGGAGAGGGAGAGGGAGAGGGAGAGGGAGAGGGGGAGAGGGAGAGGGAGAGGGAGAGGGAGGGAGAGAGAGAGTGTGGGTAGGGGGGGTAGAATGAGAGTCCCGGGGGATAAAGGGCCCAGAAGGAACATGGTCCGAATCAAATTCAGTCGGTCTCAGGTCCTCGGGCTGGGAGAGAGGGAGAGAGGGAGGGAGAGGAAGGGAGGGAGGAAGGGAGGGAGGGAGGGAGGGAGGGAGGGAGGGAGAGGGAGGGGGAGAGAGTGTGGGTGGGGGGAAGGAGGGAGAGAGGGAGGGAGAGGAAGGGAGGGAGAAGGAGGGAGAGAGAGTGTGGGTGGGGGGAAGGAGGGAGAGAGGGAGAGGGAGAGAGAGAGAGAGAGAGAGAGAGAGAGAGAGAGAGAGAGAGAGAGAGAGAGAGAGAGAGAGAGAGAGAGGGACAGACAGACAGAACGAAAAAGAGATTGCGAGAGAGAAATAGAGACAGAAATCACAAGAAAAAGCGAGAGAAAAAAAAAAGAAAAGAAAGAGAAAGACACACACACACAGACATAACGAAACAAACAAACAGACCAACAGAGCTACCCAGACAGACGAAACAAAAGGGGAGAAGGAAAAAGAGAGTGATAAAAGAGAGTCAAAGAAACCCACAAACCAGCACTAGCTTCATGCAACCCAAAATCTTGCGACTTTGCAGAAAGAGCAACTAGGGAATTCAAAAGGAACATGTTCTTCAAGTTCTTACATCGCTCCATTTACTAATTCATTTTGGGTGAAAACTCTGAAAGACCGTTTGGTAAATGTGAGTTAAACGTAAACCTTAAGTCTGGGATGTCGTTAATAATTTTAGAGTCTCTGGAGTAAGTTTTTTGTTTTGTTTTTTGTTTTGTTAGTGTTGTTATAATGATAATGGTGATCATAATAGCAGCTATCTTTGTTATTATTATTATTACTATGATTATTGTTGTTATTGTTAGCATTGTTACTATTACTATGGATATGATAATTATTATTATCACTATCATTATTTTTATGATTATTTCCTTTGTTATTGTTAATATTATTATCATTATAAATATGCATATTATCATCATTATTATCATTGTTCTATTATCATTGCTATGATTATTATATCTTACCTTTTCTTGTATTTTATTACGATTTTTGCTATTATCATTTTTGTTATCATCTTTATTGCTATCATCATACAAGACACACACACACACACACACACACACACACACGTTTACAATTTGTCGTGACTCCTTTCACATTTCTAGTTACCAATTATTACTTTCTTTCCCTTACTATCATTTTACCTTAGTGACCAGATATTTACTCTTTCGCATTATCGGACTGTCAAGATTGACGAGCCTCGATTTTGAAGACTTATAATTATCAGCTATAAAAAAAAACAAAAAAAAAACACGTGAGAGGCAAGGCGTTTGGGTATATTTGGCGCCGTAACCTGTGACGTGTCCTCTGGTTACGATGCCCCTCCCCTTGGGCATCCTTGGGGAAAAAGAAGAAGAAGAAGAAGAAGAAGAAGATGAAGAAGAAGATGAAGAAGAACAAGAAGAATAAAAAGAAAGAAAGAAGAAGAAAGAAGAAAAAGAGAAGAAGGAGAAGAAGAGGAAGAAAAATGAAAAGAAGACGAAGAAGAAGAAGAAGAGAGAAAAAAGAAAGAAAGAAAAAAAAATATATATACATATATATATATATATATATATATAAAATATATATATATATATATATATAATATATATATATACATACATACACTTATATATCATAGCCCCTGGACTCAATATGCCCCTGAGACTGTGCAAAAACAGCTCTCCAAGAGAACTTTTCCTTAGAACAAAGGGAGAAACCAAGGGAGGAACAGGCAGGACTACTGTTATTCCCGTTTTCATTGCCTTGACTTATTAGACTGGGGAATTTTATTGGAAATGTATTCTGATTGATGTTCTAGTTCACTTGAAGTGTTAGTTATCAACCCTAAATTTTGGTATATTTAGATAAGATTATTAATAACTATATCCTACGTGCGACTCAGTAAGGTTTGTTTTTTAATACGTTTTAAATAGATGTCCGATTATAACAGATTCAGACAATGATATTGAAGATAAAGTTAATGATAATGATGATGAGGATGACAATAATAGTGATAATGATAATAATGATAATAGAATTCAGATACACTTCTAAGGGTAATGTACACCAGAACATGTAACCTATAATTATAGTACAGTGCAATCTCATTAATGTTCTCAGTAATTCAGTCAACACATGAATATTAATTGATTTTGGGAATTACAGGTCACATATATGTTGGAATTCTTGCACGTAGCTTCAAAGGATAATGATAATAACAATGAGGATAAAATGATGACGATGTTGATAATGATTTTTTTCACTTTGAAGGAAGTGACGGAATAATATCAGTGATGTTAGTAATAATAATGTTGATATTAATAATTAATGATGATAGTAATAGTTTAAAAAATATATACGTATATTGAAGATCTTACTTGGTGATATGTTTTAGACTTTAATGAACAGGTTGATTGAGGATTGAAGGTTTTGTTAAATTAAAGTAACACTGCGTATTGTTGCTACTATAATCAGCGTCATAATTACTATCATTACCATTAATACTAATATTGCCATATTTATCATCATACCGATAGCATCACTAACGTATCTTTATAAAGAATCATAGTTTACTAAAGATATTTACATTTTCGTTTAGAAATCACACCAAATAAATGGCTCTTGTAAATAATGGAATATGAACCAAGGCTGTTATCATTTAACAGAATGTGTTATTCACCGGTGATCTTAAAAGGACTTTGAAGCCAGATTGAATTCGTGAAGCCAGGAGGGAGAGGGTGGGCGGGGGAGGGGGGGGGCAGCTGAAGAAGGCCTCTGTAGAATAAATAGGTAATAAATAATACTAAATAGAATCAAATCTTTGGCGAGACTTTGATTGTAACTCACGGTCGGTATCGATATTGCGTGACGGCGTCTATACATTCTATTCATTCTACCTGTTAAACTCAAGCCGCGATAGAGTATAGATCGTTATTCCCCCCCCCCCCCCCTCGGAGATGGCGTCGGCAGATGGGTCAACACGTGACGTCCATCTGTACACCTGTGAGGCGCCTACATACTGAATAACTTCACATAACTTCTACATTTGTCATATTAGACTCGATAAGGTTTATATATTTCTAATAGCTTATTACGCAGGTATAAAGAAAGAAAGAAGGAAAGAAAGAAAGAAAGAATAAAAAAACAATGGAGCATGTACAGTGTGTTTAGTGCTGTTGTTTAAATCACCCTTTTTTTGTTTTTGTTTTTTTTGTTTATCGTAATACCAATCCGTCCTTTACATTTGCTTTAAATGCTCCTATGTGTGTATGTGCTGTAAGTGGAAAGAGGGATTTGTGTTTTTTTTTTTTCAGAAACGTGCAAATACCTATTCATATACCCTGATTTTTTTCAAGCACAAGAAAAATGCCTTTGTGATATCATGTTTTACTTAAAGTGACACTGTAAAGATACGATTAAAAATACTTCTAAATCCTCGTGTTATGTTTGAATAAGGAAAGGCTTATACGATATAAATCTTATACGTATTTGTTGAAAGTATTTAGAGATGTAATTAGGTAAATCCCTCATTATACAGAGGCTAAAATTGACCCTTATCTACCTGTAGACTGCCATATACATCAGAGGCATCACCATTTATTTTATTCTAGTATTCAGAACATGCAGTTTATTATCTTATTCTAGTATTCAGAATCACGTTTCATTGCTATACACGATGTTGGCAATGGCATTAGTGCACGTCTCACTTTTTTGCGGGAAAAAAAAGATCATCAAAGTCCCATATTATTTATCATTCCGTGAACATTCATAATAAATAATGTAAATAGGTTAGGTTTCCTGGTTTAGCAGACTACAGCCTTGTTGTGCGGTCCTAGTTCTGCTTCCGGAAATCGACGACTACATGTTAACTTAACACAGATGCATACATACATACATGCACACACACACACACACACACACACACACACACACACACACACACACACACACACACACACACACACACACACACACACACACACACACATATATATATATATATATATATATATATATATGTGTGTGTGTATTATATGTGTGTGTAAATAAAAGCACATAGATCAATTTTCAGAGACAGAGAAAATTACGCAAACAAGGACACCAATAGATAAATAAATAGATAAATATCTAAAAAAAAAAAAAAAAAAAATAAAAAATAGACAACCAGACAAACAGATAGACAGGTACACGAATAAACAGAAGAAGCAATAGACAAGATAGACAGGCAGGCAGACAGATAGATAAATGACAGCGCTCCACAAGGTCGTATCCAGCACGGAGAGTCACAGGAAGGCATTATCGTTCCTTCCAAGTGACCAACGAGGAAAACAAAGAGGAGGGAAGATGGAGGGTTGCTCACGGCGAGAATTACGAGAGGAGGGAGGGAGGGAGGGAGGCAGCTGAAGGTCTCTGTAGAAAATAAGGGTAATAAATGATACTAAATAGAATCAAATATTTGGCGAGACATTGACTGTAACTCACGGTCGGTATCGATATTGCGTGACGGCGTCTATACATTCTATTCATTCTACCTGTTAAACTCACGCCGCGATAGAGTATAGATCGTTATTAGCCCCCCCCCCCCCCCCCTCGGAGATGGCGTCGGCAGATGGGTCAACACGTGACGTCCATCTGAACACCTGTGAGGCGCCTACATACTGAATAACTTCACATAACTTCTACATTTGTCATAATAGACTCGATAAGGTTTATATATTTCTAGTAGCTTATTACGCAGGTATAAAGAAAGAAAGAAAGAAAGAAAGAAAGAATAAAAAACAATGGAGCATGTACGGTGTGTTTAGTGTTGTTGTTTGAATCACCCTTTTTTTGTTTTTGTTTTTTTGTTTATCGTAATACCAATCCGTCCTTTACATTTGCTTTAAATGCTCCTATGTGTGTATGTGCTGTAAGTGGAAAGAGGGATTTGTGTTTTTTTGTTTTTTTTTCTTCAGAAACGTGCAAATACCTATTCATATAACCTGATTTTTTCAAGCACAAGAAAAATGCCTTTGTGATATCATGTTTTACTTAAAGTGACACTGTAAAGATACGATTAAAAATACTTCTAAATCCTCGTGTTATGTTTGAATAAGGAAAGGCTTATACGATATAAATCTTATACGTATTTGTTGAAAGTATTTAGAGATGTAATTAGGTAAATCCCTCATTATACAGAGGCTAAAATTGACCCTTATCTACCTGTAGACTGCCATACACATCAGAGGCATCACTATTTATTTTATTCTAGTATTCAGAATATGCAGTTTATTATCTTATTCTAATATTCAGAATCACGTTTCATTGCTTTTCACGATGTTGGCAATGGCATAAGTGGACGTCTCACTTTTTACGGAAAAAAAACGATCATCAAAGTCCCATATTATTTATCATTCTGTGAACATTCATAGTAAATAATGTAAATAGGTTAGGTTTCCTGGTTTAGCAGACTACAGCCTTGTTGTGCGGTCCTAGTTCTGCTTCCGGAAATCGACGACTACATGTTATCTTAACACAGATGCATACATACATACATGCACACACACACACACACACACACACACACACACACACACACACACACACATATACACATATATATATATATATATGTGTGTGTGTGTGTGTGTGTGTGTGTGTGTGTGTGTGTGTGTGTGTGCGTGTGTATTATGTGTGTGTGTAAATAAAAGCACATAGATCAATTTTCAGAGACAGAAAATTACGCAAACAAGAACACCAATAGATAAATAAATAGATAAATATCTATAAAAAAAAAAAGGTACACGAATAGACAGAAGAAGCAATAGACAAGATAGACAGGCAGGCAGACAGATAGATAAATGACAGCGCTCCACAAGGTCGTATCCAGCACGGAGAGTCACAGGAAGGCATTATCGCTCCTTCCAAGTGACCAACGAAGAAAACAAAGAGGAGGGAAGATGGAGGGTTAGTCACGGCGAGAATTACGAGAGGAGGGAGGGAGGGAGGGAGGGAGGGAGGGAGGGAGGAGGGAGGGAGGGAGGAAGGGAGGGAGGGAGGGAGGGAGGGAGGGAGGAAGGGGAGGAAGGGGTGGAAGGGAGAGGTATATGGAGGGAGGGGAGGGATAGGAGGGAGGGAAGGGAGGGAGGGGAGGGGGAGGGGTAAGAGGGAGGGAGGGGAAGGGTGAGGGGTAAGAGGGAGGAAGAAGAAGGGGGAGGGAGCAAGAAGGAGAGAGTGAGGAAGAGGTAGGGGAAGAAAAGGACGAAGTGAAGGGGTAGGAGGAGGACGTGGCGTGGAGGAAGAAGAACGGGGAAGAGGAGGGGTGGGAGGAAGAGGAGGAGGGGAGTGAGGAGAAAGAAGAAGATGGGGGGGGGGTGAGGAAGAGGAGGGGAGGGAGGAAGAGGTATGGTGTGAGTGGGAGGAGGAAGTAGAGGAAAGGTAGGAGTGTGGAGGAAGAAGAGGAGGAGAACGGGGAAGAGGAGGGAAAGGGAATGAGGAACAGAAGAAGGGAGGGATTGAGGAGAGGAAGAAGTGCCGTGGAGGGAAAAGGGGCAAGGAGGCGAACGGAAGGGAGACTGAGGGAGAGGGGAGAAAAGAGGGAGGGAAGGAAGAAGGGCTAAGTTGAAGAAAGGGAGGTAGGAAACACAAGAAACGGAGGAGGAGAGAAGAAGTGAGTAAAAGGAGGTGAGGTAGAGGGAGAGAGGAGAAGGAGCGAAAGTGGGAATAGGGGGAGAGGGAGAGGAGAGGAGAGAAGGGAAAAGGGGAAGGAGGGGGAGAGGTAGAGGCGAGAAGAGAAGGGAAAAGGGGAAGGAGGGGGAAGGGAGAGGGAAGAGGCAGAATAAAGGTGAGATGGGAGAGAGGTGGGGGGAAAGACGAAGGAGAAGGGGGTGGGGTAGGGGGAGACGAGAGAGGGAGAAAGTGACGGAGGAGAGAAGCGAAAGGGAAGAAGACAAAACAGGGTGGAAGAAGGTAAGAAGAGAAAGCAGGGAGTAGAGGAAGAAGATGACCAAG
>NW_028234436.1:20615505-20623005 GCF_977035675.1 Penaeus japonicus
TGAGGGGGTTACCCTTGTTCTCTCTCTCTATCTCTCTCTCTCTCTCTCTCTCTCTCTACCTCTCTCTTTCCCACTCTCTCTCTCTCTATCTCTCCTTCTCTCTCTCTCTTTCTCTTTTTTTTCTCTCTCTCTATCTCTATCTCTTTCTCTCTCTCTCTATCACTCTCCCTCTCTCTCTCTCTCTATCTATCTCTCTCAATCCTCCTCTCTATCTCTCTATCTCTTTCTCACTCTCTCTTTCTCTCTCTATCACTCTCCTTCTCTCTCTCTCTCTATCTATCTATCTCTCTCAATCTCCCTATCTATCTCTCTATCTCTTTCCCTCTTCCTATCTCTCTATATCACTCTCTCTCTCTCCCTCTCTCTATCTATCTCTCTATCTCTCTCTCTCTCTCTCTATCTCTTTCCCTCTTCCTATCTCTCATCGCCTCTACTCCTCATCAAAGGAATGGAAGGCGAAAGGGATCAAACCAGCGCTTCTGCAAAACTGATATTCCTCGACTAGGATGGTGTTTATCTCTGCCTTCAAGTGATAGCTGTTGCGGGGCAAAAGGGGAGATGTCTGTGCAACGACTTTGATGTTGCTGACGAGCTTCTATTGTAATGCGTTACTGCAACAAGAAGGAAGGGTATTATCAATCATCATCGAGAAATTCGGTGCAATGATGCATTGTTGCATGGCTTAAGGTTAAGGTAGGGTAAAGGGATGTTCGGTATCTTTTCGCAAGGGGTGGAGGAGAGAGTGAGAATTCACATGCATGTATATGAGCAAATAGATATGTACGGTACACATAATAACACACACACACACACACACACACACATCTATGCTAGGCTCCCAACCATAAACATAAACATAAACACACACACACACACACATCTATGCTAGGCTCCAAACCATAAACATAAACATAAACACACACACACACACACACACACACATAAACACAAGCATAAACAAGAACATATACACCACACATCAACAAAAGTCCAAAGCACACAATAAGCACAGAGATACATAAACAACACCTGTAAACACACAAATACACAAAGAAACACTGTAAACACACAAATACATAAACAAACACCTGAAAACACACACACATAAAGTCATAGTCAACTGTGAATACACATACACAGACGCACTTAAACACACACACACACACACACACACACACACACACACACACACACACACACACACACACACAAACACACACACACACAAACACACACACACACAAACACACACAAACTCACACGCACACATAAACTCACACAAACACATATACAAACACACACACACAAACACACACACACACACACACAAACACACACTCATACACACACACACACACAAACACACACACACACACAAACACACACACACACCCACACACAAACACACACACACACACACTAACACACACACACACAAACACACACACACACCCACACACACAAACACACACACAAACACACACACACACAAACACACACACAAACACAAACACACACACAAACACACACCCACACACACAAACACACACAAACACACACACACACAAACACACACACAAACACAAACACACACACAAACACACACACACCTCTTAATTAAAAGTCTCCTGTGATTCTTCAAAACACAATTTCATACAAAAGCCCAGCGATAAATTCCCCATCTGGAATTCGTAAAAGTTCAGCATTGACTAAAAAAAAAAAAAAGAAAAAAAAAAAGAAAAAAAAAAAAAAAGGCACCTGGTGCTCTTTGTCTATTTGCATCGACTATCAACTAATGAATAATTGAATTAGGCCGATGCAACCATTGCAGTCGTCCAGTGCATATACCTAGGCACACCCCCCCTCCCCTCCTTTTCCACACTTCCCCTTGCTCTCTCTTCCTCTTCCTCTCTTCGTCCCTTTCCTCTTCCATTCTCTTCCTCTTTTTTTTTCTCTCTTTCTTTCTTTCTCTCTTTTTTTTTAATTTCCCTTATCCCCTTTCTTCTTCCTCCTCCTCATTTTATTCCTCCCCCCCTCTCATCTCCTGTTCCTCCTCTTCTCTTTCTCTCATTCCCTCTTTCTTCTTACCATCCCATTATCTTCCCCTTTCTTTTTTCTGGCTCTTCTTTTTTTATCCCCCTCTTCTGCTCCCTCTCTCCCCTCTTCCACTCTTCGTACTCTCTTCCTCCTCCTCTCCTTCCCCTCTTTTCCTCTTCCTCTTCTTATCCTTCCCTACTCTTTGCTTCTCCCACTCTCTTCCTCCATTCGCCATTCTCTTCTCTTCTCTTTTGTTCCTTCCTCTCTTCTCCCTCTCTGCCATTCTCCCTTCTTCTGCTTCTCTCACATCTATTGTTTTTTTTCTTTTTCTTCTTCTTTTCTTTTCTCTCTATATTCTTGTCTCTGTCTGTCTATTCCATTTTTTGTTTTTTTCTCATGATATTCTAATTGCGTCTTCTATTTTCATTGTCTCTCTTTCTTAATCTCGTTCCATTTGATCATCTATTGGAAAATAAAACATTATTAAAGCATAAATTCAGATTGAATTTTTATAATAATCATGATGATAAAAAAAAATGTATTAATTGTTTTTATAAGCAATGACGGTCATGAATAATATATTTTTTCATGTGTTTTGAATTTATTTCTTGTTGTTGTTGGAAATAGATTTATTTGGATTTATTGGAATCTTGTTGTTGTTGTTGTTATTATTCTTTCTTTTTTTTCATCTTCTTTTCATGATTATCATCGTTGTTATTATCATAATGTTGTTATTATCATAATCGTTATTATTATGATTATTATTATTGTTACTATTATTATCCACATCGTTATCACTGTTATCACCACTGTTATTATTTTCCTTGTCATAATCATCATTATTATTGATATTATCATTGTTGTTATCACTATCATTATTACTAGCCTTTTATGATAATTACCCCCCCCCCCCCAATTAAAAAGAAAGAAGGAAGAGAAAAGAAAGGAGAGAGAAAAACAGAAACAGAATAAGAAGACATACAAAAAGGACAAATAAAAAGAGGGAGAAGAAAAGAAGAAAAAAAGAGGAAGAAGAAAAAAAGAAAAAAAAAGAGGAATAAGTTAAAGAAGATAATAATAAATAAATAAAAAAAATAAAGTGAAAAAAGAAAAAGAAGACAAATAAAAAGAGGAAGAAGAAAAGAAGACAAACAAATGAGGAAGAAGAAAAAAGAAAAGAAAAAAGAGGAATAAGTTAAAGAAGGCAAACAAAACGAGAAAGAAAAAATAGAAGACAAATAAAAAAGAGGAAGAAGAGAAAGAAAACAAACAAAAAAAGGAAGAAGAAAAAGAAGACAAACAAAATGAGGAAGAAGATAAAAAAAGGCAAACAAAAAAAGGAAGAAGAAAAAACAAACAAAAAGTGGAAGAAGAAGAAGGAACAATAAACTAAGATCGAAAACAGACACATAAACAAATGACATTATTGACATTTTCCTGGTTATCTAAATTTCATACAAGATATTTCACCTTAAAAGAAAAAAGAAGAAGAAAAAAAAGAAAAAAAAGAAAAAAAGAAAATACGAAAGTAAAGAAAAAAGAAAAAAGAAGAAGAAAAGAAATAAAAAAGAAAAAAAGGAAAATACAAAAGTAAATAAAAAATAAAAAAAGGAAAATACAAAAGTAAAGAAAAAAGAAAAAAAAGGAAAATACAAAGCTAAAGAAAAAATAAATAAAAAAAGGAAAATACGAAACTAAAGAAAAAAAAGAAAATACGAAAGTAAAGAAAGAAAAGGAAAAAACAAAAGTAAAGAAAAAAAGGAAAAAACAAAAGTAAAGAAAAAAAAGGAAAATACAAAAGTAAAGAAAAAAAGAAAAACAAAAGTAAATAAAGAAAATAAAAAGAGGCAAATACAAAAGTAAAAAAAAAAAAAATAAAAAAGGAAAATACAAAAGTAAATAAAAAGTAAAAAAAGGAAAATACAAAAAAAAAAAAAGGAAAATACGAAAGTAAAGAAAAATGCTCCAGAGAATGAAGATACAAATCTACACACAATGAAATAGAAAAATGAGGCTCATGCAATGCAGACCTCTGACGTAATTGAATGGTGCAACATTTCAATTAACTCAACTAGATTTTATCTTTTGATTCTCGTATCAAAAAAAGAAAGACAAAATGAGAGAGACAGACGAAAATATATGAAAAGAAGGGATTACAGAAAAAATAAACTAATAACTAAATGAATATTATGTGTATGAGAGACAGATAGAGAGAGCAAGATAGATAGAGGTAAAAAAAAAAAAAAAAAAGAAAAAAAAAAAAAAAAAAAAAAAAAAAAAAAAAAAAAAAAAGAAGAGAGAAACTGAAGAAAAGTGAAGAAAATAACCGAGAAAAAGCCTCATGGACGGAATTAATGCGTTACAAAGCATATGATTCAGAAATAATTTATTGTGGGGTCACGCAGATATCAAATGATGTTGCACTGATAACTGGAAGACATCAAACTGTAGCTTTTCACAATGGCTGTCGTGATTGTTAGCCTTTATGTATAATTGTTACTGTGACGGTTAGCTTTCACTTGAAAGGGTAACAGCAAAGGGGAAAGTTTTATTGGCTGTCAGCAGCGTATTTTTTAATTTGTTTTATATATAGATGGCAGCACAGACATATCTCTCTGTCTCTCGGTCTCTCATTCTCTTGGGATGCTTTATTTCTTTCCTTGTTTTCTCTCTCTCTCTCTCTCTCTCTGTCTCTCTCTCTCTATATGTTTTTTTCTTATGTTTCCCTTCGTTATTTATGTGTACAAGTAGTTTAGTAAGAATCCTTCACAAACACAGATATTTACACAGAATGAAAAATCAATAGAGCTTGGCAGAGCGAGTGAGCGTGTGTGTGTGTGTGTGTGTGTGTGTGTGTGTGTGTGTGTGAGCGAGTGTGTGTGTGAGTGAGTGAGTGTGTGTGAGTGAGTGAGTGTGAGTGAGTGAGTGAGCGAGCGAACGAGCGAGTGAGTGAGTGAGTGAGTGAGTAAGTGAATGAGTAAGTGAGTGAGCGAGCGAGCGAGCGAGTGTGTGTATGTGTGTTTACGAGCGCAAGAGACATATAAACAACACGCTGTAATAAACCTGAATCACACAGAACACAAACTTTATCCATCAACACACATATAAAACGCGACAAGATTCACAAGACCTCAATCTTATGACAAGAAAGAGATATTCTACCCTCGTCAAGCACCATGAGTTACGGAATCATTAGAGGAACATTAAAAAAAAAAAGAAAAAAAAAGAAAAAAGAAATACGTGGTAATTTTCACGTCTCGTAAATTCAAAAATAAACCTTTTCCAACTTTAGGGAATTAAGAAAATTAGGAGGAGGAGAAGAGGGAGCAGGAGGGAGTATGAGGAATAGGATGATAATGGTAATGATGATGATAATGATCATAATGACAATAATAATATGATAATGGTAATAATGGTAATCATAATGCTAATAATGATATAATGGCAATAATGAAAATATCAATGATAACAATATGCTGGCAATGATGTCGATGAATAAAGCACCACAATCACCATGATCATAATGATGATGATAATACTTATGATAATGATGATAGTAACAATGATAAAAATAATGATTATGATGTTGATGATAATACTGACACTGATGATGAAAATGATCATAGAAATGATAATAATAAAAATAATAATACTGATAATAAAGATAATGATAAGAGTAAAAACTATAACAATGATATATTAATGATGATAACAGTGACATAGATAATGATAATAACAATGGCAACAATTGAATTATAATGATAATCATAACAATAATGACAATAACAATAGTAATGATAACTACAATAATGACAATAACAATGGTAATGATAACTATAACAATAATGTTGATACTAATAACAATATCAATAATGATTATAGCGAAGATGATAATAGTGATGATAATGATCACAATAATAACAATGATTAAAACGACAATTATAATAACTGTGATGATAATAACAACAATAATGATAATAACAATAATAATATCCATAATAATGATAGTGAGAGAAATAGTATTGTTATTAATAATGATATTACCAATGGATATAAGTAAGAGGAAAGTACTAACAAAATGAATACGAAATAACAAACACTTGGTCATGCATAGTCATCACCGAGGATGCAATGATTATATGCAACATCATAAACGGGGATTTTCTGTTTCGACCCAAAATAGCGTTTCCGGAGAATGACAGAAAGAACAGGAACATATATACATATATACATACATATATGTATTTAAATATATATATATATATATATATATATATATATATATATACATATATATACATATATATAGATATGTATATATATATATATATATATATATATATATATATATATATATATATATATATATATATATATATATATATAGACACACACACACACACACACACACACACACACACTCACACATATATATATATATATATATATATAATATATATATATATATATATATATATATATATATATATATATGTATATAATATATATATATATATATATATATATATATATATATATATGTATAAATGTATATATGTATAAATGCATATATATATATATATATACATATATTATTATATATATATATATAGATGTTATATATATATAAATATATATATATATATAATAAAATATATATATATATATATATATATATATAATATATATATATATATATATATATATATATATATATATATACATACATCTATATACTGTACATATATGTATATTCATATATATATATATATATATATATATATATATATATATATATATTATATATATACATACATATATACTGTACATATATATATATATATATATATATATATATATATATATATATATATATATAATATATATATATATATTCTATTGTGAGGGTTGTCTTAGTCTATCGTAACTGACAACCCAGCAAAAAATAGGAAGTGATGCTAGACACAGGGTTCGAACATTACAGGTTTATTCCATAATGCAGATAGTCTGCCGTTATGGTGCATGAAAGATATATTCACAACTTCACAATGGTCACAGCAATAAACAATATCACAACACGTATGAACAAGCGGGGAAATCAGGCGTCACGGTAGCGCAGTCGATCCCGGTCTGTCCTGCTTATATGGAAGGGGTTCGCATCCGCCGTCCCCCGAATCTTGTCCCTCACGGCGGACACTTGGGAAGGTAGTCTGGAATGTAGGAGGCGTGACTGTCGAGGAATTAAGCTCGTTTTGAAGGTCTAAGGTACTTGGGATGGCGACAATGTGTGAGCCACCTATCACTCAAAGTTGACCTGACCTGACCGGGCGATTGCCTGGCGAAAGGGTGCGAAAATGCATATATATATGTATATGGATCTATTGTTGTAATTAATATCTTATATAAGCATAATATATAGTTCTATATAAGCATAATATATAATTCTCACAACGCTCGGCCACC
>NW_028234436.1:20628005-20630502 GCF_977035675.1 Penaeus japonicus
ACACACACCACACACACACAACACACACACACACACACACACACACACTCAACACACACGACACGTATAATATATATATTAGATATATATATATTTTATATATAAATAGTTATATTAGATGATATATAATATAAATTATTTAGGTAATATATATATATATATAGTTTATACATAGTGGAGTATATTATATTATATTATATATTATATTATCATACGGGAATAGGTATATAAATATCATTAGAGTTATGATATATTGTATCATAGTTATTAATATAGTTTCATAGTTATATATATATATATAAATATGTAGTATATAGTATAGTCGCTTATATAGCATACATGCTCATAAAATATATATATCTCTATCATATCTATGTCTATCTATCTATCTATCTATCATATCTATTATATATATAGTAGGGTATATATGGTAGTATAATGTATTACTATAAGGTATATATATATATATTTGTATGTATATGTTTGTGTGCGCGTGTATATGTATGTATCATACACAGATGCATATACAAAACATACTTCATTTGTTTACCGATTTACGTTCTTGCTCCATTTTTCCATGGTCACGTCAGAGGAGCTTTTGATAGATTTGTTTTTTCGAAGATGAAGCCAACAGGATATATATTTTTCACAAGTCATTAATCCCTTATGTTATACATGGCATCGTTGAGAGAGAGAGAGAGAGAGAGAGAGGGAGAGAGAGAGAGAGAGAGAGAGAGAGAGAGAGAGAGAGAGAGAGGGAAGGGGAGAGAGAGAGAGAGAGAGAGGGAGGGAGGGAGGGAGGAGGGGGGAGGTAGTGGGGGGAGACGAGAGGGAGGGAGGATGAGAGAGAGAGAGAAAGAGAGGGAGAGAGAGCGAGAGAGAGAGGAGAGAGAGGAGGGAGAGAAGGAGAGAGAGAGAGAGCTAGATAGATGGATAGACGAGAGACGAGAGGAGAGAAGAGATGTAGAGAGTGAGAGAAGAGAGAGACGAGAGATTAGAGGGGGAGGGGGGAGAGAGAGAGAGAGAGAGGGAGAGAGAGAGAGAGGAGAGAGAGAGAGGACTGAGAGGGAATAGAGAGGTGAGAGAGAGAGAGAGAGACGAGATGAGATGAGAGAGAGAGAGAGAGAGAAGTGAGAGATAGAGAAGAGAGAAGGAGAATTTGAGAGAGAGCGATGAGACGAGAGAGAGAGAGTGTAGTGAAGTGAAGTGAGAGAGAAAGAAAGAGAGATATAGTGAGTGAGATAGAGAGAGATAGAGAGAGATAAGATAGATAGATAGATAGGAGAGGATGAAGAGAGAGAGAGAGAGAGAGGGAGAGAGAGAGAAAGAGTGAGAGCGAGAGAGAGAAAAAGAAAAAGAAAGGGAGAGAGAGAGAGAGAGAGAGAGAGAGAGAGAGAGAGAGAGAGAGAGAGAGAGAGAGAGAGAGAGAGAGAGAGAGAGAGAGAGAGAGAGAGAATGTTATTCTCTAGACTTCAAATATTTATTCAAACGTAATCTAGTGTATGCTTTCTGTAATATTTCTATCTGGTCGGTGTACTATATTACCCCATTTAATATATATATATATATTATATATATATATATATATATATATATATAGATATATATATATATAATATATAAATATATATATGATGATTATGATGGTGATGAAGATGATAGTGGTGATAATGATGGTGACGATAATTATGGTGGTGGTAATGACGATAATGATAGTAGTGATGACGATGATAATATTAACAAAGGTTTTCCCTTACTCCTGATTATCTATAATAATCTAATTTACCTCATTTCTTCCCTCTGTCTCTCCCTCTTTCGCACTCATCCCTTTCTCTCCTTCGCTCTATCAATTTCTCACCGTTTGTTGAAAAAAAGAAACTCATTTTCTAAATTAAAAACTCGACTACACTCTCCATTCCGACAAATGTAATGTCAACAGAAGTTTCCGGAAGGTTAGATGTTGACTGTTGATAATTTTCATCTTGCAATTTAATTACTCTCCTGTTCTTTGTGCGTTCGTGGAAAGTTTTATAATAAACCCTTTTTTTTTAGTTAGCTTTACTTCTTAATCAGTGATTAAAAAGCCGTTTATCTCCTATTCTGACTTCAGTATACTATAATCTTAACCTAAGGACAGTTAGTTATCAATACTAGCTATGCATTTAATCTTCTCTAATTTGAAATTTCACAACCAATCAAAGCCTGAATATCTATATGATTTCTGTGCCGTAGAAATTATTTCTGACCAACTATGCCTCGGGAAAAGTATTTGCGATATTTTTTTAAAATTGAGCGAATTATGCAATATGCATAATTTCTTATTTTAATCGGAAAGGATAGCTTTTGATAACGAAGATATTTTTAGGTATTTGCAATGTTTTTGAAAATTGAGCGAAAAGTGCGGTACGCATAATTTCTTATTTTAAACGGAAAGGAATGCTTTTGATAACGGAAATATTTTTTTTCTCTCCAAAATCGGAAAGAAAAAGATTAAGTC
>NW_028234436.1:20630602-20635308 GCF_977035675.1 Penaeus japonicus
CCTCTACTTGTATCTCTTGGTAATTATCATTATTAATAACATACTATTTTTCTCACTACATTATTATGGAATATTATTATTGTTTTTTCATTATTGTTGTTATTATCATCACAGTTATTATAATTGTCGTTTTGTAATCATTGTTATATTGTGTTCATTATCATCATATTCTTCATCTTCGCTATAATCATTTTTGAATTGTTTTGTATCAAACTTTATTGTTATAGTTATCATTACCATTGTAAGTGTCATGATTGTTGTTATTCATTTACTAGTGTTTTTGTCATTATTATTGTTGTGATTATCAATATAATTCAATTGTTGCAATTGTTATTATCAGTATCTATTGTCACTGTTATCATCATTAATATATCATTGTTATGTTTTTTACTCTTATCATTATCTGTATATCAGTATTATTATTTTTATTAGTATCATTTCTATGATCTATTTCCTCATCAGTGTCAGTATTATCTTCAACATCCATAACAAATCATTATTTTTATCATCCTGTTCGATCATCATTATCATAAGTTTTATCTCATATTATGATCATGGTGATTGTGGTGTTTATTTCATGACATCATTTGCCAGTTATTGTTTCATTGATATTTTCATTATTGCCTTTATCAGTATTAGCATTTGATTACCATTATTACCATTATCATATTATTTATTGTCATTATGATCCTTATCATCATCATTACCAGTATCATCCTATTCCTCATCTCCTCTGCTCCATCTTTCTCTCCTCCTAATTTTCTTAATTCACGAAAGTTGGAAAATTTATTTTTGAATTTACGAGACGAGAAAATTACCACGTATTTCTTTTTTCTTTTTGTTTCTATTTTTCTTTTTTAATGTTCCTCTGAATGATTCGTAAACTCATGGTGCTTGACGGAGGGTAGAATATCTCTTTCATGTATAAGATTGGGTCTGTGAATCTTGTCGCGTTTTATATGTGTGTTGCTGGATTAAAGTTTGTGTTCTGTGTGATCAGGTTTATTACAGCGTGTTGTTTATCTGTCTCTTGCGCTCGTAAACACACATTACACACACTCGCTCGCTCGCTCGCTCGCTCACTCACTTTTTTCCCCCACCTCCACTTACTCACTCACTCACTCACTACCACTCCCTCACTCACTCAATCACACAACTCACCAAATCACTCACTCACTCACACACACACTCGCTCACACACCACACACACACACACACCACACCACACACACACACACACACACACACAACACACACACACACACACAACACACACACAAGCTAACTCACTCTTGCCAAGCTCTTATTGATTTTTCATTACGTTTATAATATATATATATATATATATATATATATATATATTATAATTATTTTTTAAAATATAGTATATATATATATATATATATATATATATGTTTGTGAAGGATTCTTGCTAAACTACTTGTACACAAAATAACGACAGGAAACATAAGAAAAACATATAGATGCGCCAGGGACCTTTCCGCTCTATTGCTTCTGCAGGACATATTACACAAAAGGTACATAGAAGACTATATAAGTCAGTGAAAGATAGATAGATAGATAGAGAGAGAGAGAGAGAGAGAGAGAGAGAGAGAGACAGAGAGAGAGAGAGAGAGAGAGAGAGAGAGAGAGAGAGAGAAAAAAAAAAACAAGGAAAGAAATAAACCATACCAAGAGAATGAGAGACCGAGAGACAGAGAGATATGTCTATGCTGCCATCTATATATAAAACACAAATATAAAAAATACGCTGCTGACAGCCAATAAAACTTTCCGCATTGCTGTTACCCTTTCAAGTGAAAGCTAACCGTCACAGGAACAATTATACTAAAGGCTAACAATCACGACGCCATTGTGAAACAGCTACAGTTTGATGTCTTCCGTTATCAGTGCAACATCATTGATATTCTGCGTGACCCACAATAAATTATTTCTGAATCATATGCTTTGTAACGCATCTAATCCGTCCATGAGGCTTTTTCTCGGTTTTTTTCTTCACTTTTCTTCAGTTTCTCTCTTCTTTTTTTTTTTTTTTTTTTTTTTTTTTTTTGGCTTTCTCTTTCTCTTCATTTTCTTTTTTTTTTTCACCTCTATCTATCTTGCTCTCTCTATCTGTCTCTCATACACATAATATTCATTTAGTTATTAGTTTATTTTTTTTTTCTTTATTTCCTTCTTTTCATTTTTTTTTTTTTGTCTCTCTCATTTTGTCTTTCTTTTTTTGATACGAGAATCGAAAGATAAAATCTAGTTGAGTTAATTGAAATGTTGCACCATTCAATTACGTCAGAGGTCTGCATTGCATGAGCCTCATTTTTCTATTTCATTGTGTGTAGATTTGTATCTTCATTCCCCAGAGCATTTTTCTTTACTTTCGTATTTTCCTTTTTTTATTTTTTTTTATTTTTTTTTACTTTTGTATTTCCTTTTTTTTCTTTTCTTTACTTTTGTATTTTCTTTTTTTTTGCTTTTTATTTACTTTTGTATTTTCCTTTTTTACTTTTTATTTACTTTTGTATTTTCCTCTTTTTATTTTCTTTATTTACTTTTGTTTTTTATTTTTTTTCTTTACTTTTGTATTTTCCTTTTTTTTCTTTACTTTAGTTTTTTCCTTTTCTTTCTTTACTTTCGTATTTTCCTTTTTCTTTTTTTCTTTTTTTTTGCTTTTGTATTTCCTTTTTTACTTTTTATTTACTTTTGTATTTTCCTTTTTTCCTTTTTTTTTTTACTTTTGTATTTGCCTCTTTTTATTTTCTTTATTTATTTTTTTTTTCTTTTTTTTTCTTTACTTTTGTTTTTTCCTTTTTTTCTTTACTTTTTGTTTTTTCCTTTTCTTTCTTTACTTTCGTATTTTCTTTTTTTTTCTTTACTTTCGTATTTTCCTTTTTTTCTTTTTTTTTTCTTTACTTTCGTACTTTCCTTTTTTTTATTTTTTTATTTTTTTTTTTTTTTTTTTACTTTCGTATTTTCCTTTTTTTATTTTTTATTTACTTTTGTATTTTCCTTTTTATTTTTTTTCTTTACTTTCGTATTTTCCTTTTTTCTCTTTTCTTTACTTTCGTATTTTCCTTTTTTTCTTTTTTTCTTTACTTTCGTATTTTCTTTTCTTTTATTTTTTTTTTCTTCTTCTTTTTTTCTTTTAAGGTGAAATATTTTGTATGAAATTTAGATAAACCAGGAAAATGTCAATAGAGCGCAATGTCGTTTGTTTATGTGTCTGTTTTCGATCTTAGTTTATTGTTCCTTCTTCTTCTTCCTTTTTTTATTTGTCTTTTCTTCTTCCTTTTTTTGTTAGTCTTTTTTTATCTTCTTCCTCATTTTGTTTGTCTTCTTTTTGTTCTTCCTTTTTTTGTTTGTTTTCTTTTTCTTCTTCCTCGTTTTGTTTGTTTTCTTTTTCTTCTACCTCTTTTTTTTTCTTCATCTTTTTGTTTGTTTTCTTTTTCTTCTTCCTCTCTTTATTTGTCTTCTTTTTTCTTCCTCTTTTCGTTTGCCTTCTTTAACTTATTCCTCTTCCTAATTTGTTTGTCTTCTTTCTCTTCTTCCCCTTTTTATTTGTCTTTCTCTTTCTCTTCATTTTTTTTTTTTTTTTCACCTCTATCTATCTTGCTCTCTCTATCTGTCTCTCATACACATAATATTCATTTAGTTATTAGTTTATTTTTTTTCTGTAATCCCTTCTTTTCATATATTTTCGTCTGTCTCTCTCATTTTGTCTTTCTTTTTTTGATACGAGAATCGAAAGATAAAATCTAGTTGAGTTAATTGAAATGTTGCACCATTCAATTACGTCAGAGGTCTGCATTGCATGAGCCTCATTTTTCTATTTCATTGTGTGTAGATTTGTATCTTCATTCTCTGGAGCATTTTTCTTTACTTTCGTATTTTCCTTTTTTTTCCTTTTTTTCTTTTTTTTTACTTTTGTATTTCCTTTTTTTCTTCTTTTCTTTTTTTACTTTTATACTTTCCTTTTTTTCTTTACTTTTGTTTTTTCCTTTTCTTTCTTTACTTTCGTATTTTCTTTTTTTTTCTTTACTTTTGTTTTTTCCTTTTTTTATTTTTTTTATTTAGTTTCGTATTTTCTTATTTTTTTGTTCTTTTCTTTACTTTCGTATTTTTCTTGTTTTCTTTTTTCTTTACTTTCGTATTTTCCTTTTTTTTATTTTTTATTTTTTTATTTTGTATTTTTGTATTTCCTTTTTTTTTTCTTCTTTTCTTTACTTTTGTATTTTCCTTTTTTATTTTTGTATTTTTCTTTTTTTCTTTTTTTTCTTTACTTTTGTATTTGCCTCTTTTTATTTTCTTTATTTACTTTTTTTTCTTTACTTTCGTATTTTCCTTTTTTTTCTCTTTTTTTTACTTTTGTATCTCCTTTTTTTCTTCTTTTCTTTACTTTTGTATTTTCCTTTTTTTACTTTTTATTTACTTTTGTATTTTCCTTTTTTTTCTTTTTTTTCTTTACTTTTGTATTTGCCTATTTTTATTTTCTTTATTTACTTATGTTTTTTTTTTTCTTTTCTTTGCTTTTGTATTTTCCTTTTTTTCTTTACTTTTGTTTTTTCCCTTTCTTTCTTTACTTTCGTATTTTCTTTTTTTTTTCTTTACTTTTGTTTTTTCCTTTTTTATTTTTTTTTTTTTTTTTTTGTTTGTTTTTTTTTTTTTTTTTTTTTTTTTTTTTTTTTTTTCTT
>NW_028234436.1:20637908-20642908 GCF_977035675.1 Penaeus japonicus
GATGAGCGCCGTAGAGTTAACGAAAATTGAAAAATGTAGATTGCAAGAAAAGAAAAAAAAAGAAAAGGAAAAAAAGAAAATGAAAAAAGAAAAGAATATATATGTATATATAGAGAGATGATTTTAGTATGTGAAAGATGAGATATGTATTTTTGATATTTCTGCAGGAGTGTATATTCATTTTATAGATATATATCACTATCCATCTATCTATTTCTTGTGTCTGGTCTTTACTCTCCTTTTCATTGTTTTTATTTGCTGTTGTTGTTTTTTCTTAATTCTATAATAGTTGCGTGTTCTCTTCATTTCCCTATTTTTAATTGATTTTTTTATTCTATTGCCATAACAAACTGAAAAAATAAAGATAATGAATTGACTACTATAATAATAAAATTATACAGGGAATATATGTTACGCTTCAGATCATTAATAAATCAATAAATAAACAAATGCACAAACACACAAATAGATAAATCACTAGACAAATAAAAAACAGAAAAGTACATGGCGTAAAAAAAATGTTATTGCACGCTGCACCTGATAATACTAAAACAATAAATATTGCTATTTGCAATTTGAAAGGGATTTGCAATATCAGTTTGTTTTTATTAAACAAAATGAGATCCAAATATATACATATATCACATATATATCAAATATATTTTGCGCTTTGATTTTGTGTGCTACAAGTTACATTGCATGTGTCAAAACAACTTGGAAAAAATGAATAAATATTGAGATAAAAGGAAATAAAGAATTATTTGACGAACAGGAATTAAAACAAGGCTCTTAGTACAAACAACGTTATATTCTTATTCAATGTTGCAAGCACACTGACTGCTTCACGTCTCAATATGTTCTTTCCCCTTTTGCAACAGGAAAAGACAATCCTACTCTTAACGTGAGGTGAATATGAATTTTCTGGCTTTTGTCTCTGTTTCTCTCTCTCTCTCTCTCTCTCTCTCTTAGTCTTTCTTTCTCTCTCTCTTTTTTTCTCTCTCTGTGTCTCTGTATTTTTCTCGCTCTCTTTCTATCTCTCTCTCTCTCTCTCTCTATCTCTCTCTCTCTCTCTCTCTCTCTCTCTCTTTCTCTCTCTCTCTCTCTCTCTCTCTCTCTCTCTCTCTCTCTCTCTCTCTCTCTCTCTCTCTCTCTCTCTTTCTTTCTCTCTCTTTCTCTCTCTCTCTCTTTCTCTCTCTCTCTCTCTCGATTTCCCACTCTCCCCCCCCTCTTTTGCTCACACACATACATTTACTCCCTCTCCGTATCTCTCTACCTATAGTCTCTCTCCCTTTATCCGTTAACATCACTACAACATTTCTACCATCGACAATAGACAAAAAGAAAGAAAGAAAAAAAAGGACGTGACAACAACAACAAAAATAATACAACAAACAACAAGAAACTTTATCTCCCACAACACTCTAACAGCAATTACAATAACAAGCAAAAAATAAATACCCCCCCTCCCCCTCAACCCCTCTACCACCTTAACGAGAACATGAAAATAACAATAAAGCAATAAAGCCCTGTACTACATCCACCTCCCTCCCCCTCCCCCTCTCCCTCCCCCTACCCCCGCCCCCACCCCCAACCCCCTGTAGACGCCTTCACCCGCACAAAAAACATTTCATATTTGATTCCAGATGCATTCTAACGCCCGACACACTCAAACGATCATTCTATACCATTTTTTCCCCTTCCTGCGACCCCCTTGCTCGGCTTCAAAACCCATACAACGCCACAAATACAATACTGTAGTGTAGATAAAGCAATATTTGTTCGAACGACCCCTCGCTTGCATTGTTTTGGTTTCGTGATCCGCGAGCGATTGTCTTTTGTTTTTTTGAAGCTTCTGTTGTCCTTCCTCTTGCTCTATCTAGGGATAACTCGGTCTTTCTCTCTGTGCCTGTTCTGTTTGTCTATATATTTTTGTTTTTGGGTTTGTTTGTGTATGTCTCTTTATTTCACCCTTTTTATTCATCCGTTGATTTGTTTCTCGTTCTCTCTCTCTCTCTTTCTCTCGTTCTATTTCTCTTTCTCTCTCTCTTTCTGTCTTTCTCTCTCTTTCTCTCTCTTACACATATCTCTTTCTTCTCTCCTACTCTCTTTTTCTCCGCGTCTTCATTCTCTCTCTCTCTTACTTACTCTACAAATTAAATCTCTCTCTTTCTCTCTTCTCTATTACTTTCTCACTCTCTCTCTCTCTTTCTCTCTCTTCTTCTCTCTTATTTCCTCTAACTCTCTCTTTCCTCTCGCTTCTCTCTCTTTCTCCCTTCGCTCTCGCCCTCACTCACTCTCGCTCTCTCACTCTGCTCCCCCCCCTTCTCTCTCTCTCTCTCTTCTCTCTCTCTCTCTCTTCCTCCTCCGCTCTCTCTTTCCTTTCCTCTCTCCTCTTTCTCTCTCTCTCCCTCTTTCCCTCCTCTCTCTCTCTCTCTCTCTCTCCCACTCTCTAATCTATCTCTTCTCTCTCACCTCTCTCTCTCCCGCTGTCTCTCTCTCTTCATCCGCTCTCCTCTCTCTCGCTCTCTCCTCTCTCTCTCTCTCTCTCTCTCTCTCTCCTCTCTCTCTCCTCTCATTCATCTCTCTCTCCTCTCCTCTCTCTCGCTCTCTCTCTCATCTCTCTCTCTCGCTCTGCTCTCTCTCGCTCTCCTCTCCCCTCCCCCCCCCCCCTCATTCTCTCTCTCTCTCGTTCTCTCTCGTCCTCTCCTCCCTCTCTTCTCTCTCCTCCTCCCCGCTCTCGTCTCTCCCCATTCTCTCTCCTCTCTCTCTCTCTTCATCTCCTCCACTCTCTCTCTCTCTCCTCTAGCCCTACTCTCCCCCCCCCCCCTCATTCTCGCTCTCTCTCTCTCTCTTCTCTCTTTTTTCTCTCATCTCTTTTCTCTCTCTCTCTCTCTTTTTTTCATAATCTCTCTCTCTCTCCCTCTCTCTCGTCTCGATCTCGCTCACTCTCTCTCCTTTTTCTCCTCTTACACACTTCCTCTCTCCCACTGAATGTGTGCTTCCTCCTCTATCTCCCCCCTTCCCTCTCTTCTCCTCTTCTCTTCTTATTTCTTCTCTTCTCTCTTTTCTATAAACTTTTCTAACTCTCCATGAATGTGTGCTACTCTCTAATCCCTTCTTCTTTTCCATATGGCGTTATATAAAAGAAATTTATCACAACATTGATAATCTACAACACTGGAGCCTTACCAATAAAAGTGTAAATTCACTACTTTATGTATAAAAATTATTGCAAGCTCTATGTGTGTGTGTGTGTGTGTGTATGTTTGTGCGTGTGTGTATGTATATATAGTATATATATATATATATATATAAAATATATATATACTATATATATATATATTATATATATTATATATATAATATAGAATATATACATATACATATAATAGTATATATATTTATTATATCTACATTAGACATATCATATAAATATATATATATATATAATATATATATATATGTATATACATAAATTATTATATATATATTAATATATTGATATAAACATATAAATATAGAATATATATAATATATAGATATGTATGTATTATGTATAGATATATTTATGTATATATATATTATATATATATGTTATATAATATATATAATTATATGTAGTATATTATATATTATCTGTACTATTTTAAATTTAAATGTACTATAAATATATATATATATATATAAATATAAAATATATATATATATATATATATATATTTATATATATGTATACATACACACACTTTATTGCTTTACTATTTTACTCTCTGTACTCTATATGTGTGTGTATGTAAGTATACATGCATGTATGTATATTCAACGATATTATATGTATATGTGTATGTATGAAAGTATACATGCATGTATGCCTGTCTGTATATATGTATGTATGAACATATGTATGCATGTAGGTATGTAGGTAGAAAGGTATGTATACTTTTTCGAAGTACACTGAATCCTCTTCCGCCAAAAGGGACATTAAGCAGACGAGAATATTATGCCAAAGAAAACGTGATGTTAAGTGGCATAAGTCTGTGAAATATGATGATGGCGAAGAGACTAGAGCGTGTGAGGGAGGGAGAGGGAGGGAGGGAGGAGGACGGGGAGGTAAGGGAGATGGTGGGGGAAAGAGGGGAGAGGAGGGGTTATGGGGGTGTGGTAGAGGGAGGGAGGAGGACGAGGAGGTAAGGGAGATGGTGGGGGAAAGAGGGGGGGAGGAGGGGTTATGGGGGTGTGGTAGAGGGAGGGAGGAGGACGAGGAGGTAAGGGAGATGGTGGGGGAAAGAGGGGGGGAGGAGGGGTTATGGGGGTGTGGTAGAGGGAAAAGGATGGTTACTGGGAGGTGGAGAGGGATGAGTAGAGAGAGATGAAGTGAGATATGGAAGTGGGAGGAGAAAGAGAGAGGTGAGGGAGATGGAATGAGAAGTAAGGGAAGTACAGAGGTGAGGGAGATGGTAGTTGGGGATATAGGGATGGGGGAGTGGGAGGGATGAATAAGGGAGATGACAAAAAGAAGGATATCAGGAGGTTTAAGGGAGATGGGGAGGGGAGGGTGAGAACAGGGGAAGGGGAAGGTGAGGGAGATGGCGAGAGGGGTTGGGAGTGAGGGAAGTAGAGAGAAGAGGGGAGAGAAGGAGGGATATCGGCGAGAGGGAGGGAGGGATGGGGGTAAGAGAGAGAGAGATGGGAAGTAGAGGAGAGTAGGGGAGGTGGGGAGGTGGGGAACCAGTAGACGGGTTGACGGGTTAGAGAGAGGGTGAGGGTGGGGTTGGGGGAAGAAGAGAGGGAGGGGGGCGGTGTCTGTATGACAAATATATGCAATTCACTTGAAATATTGCGGAAAAGTTTGCCTCTCCCCCCTCTCCCTCCCCCACGCCACCCCCCTTTTAAGTATAACCCTTCAGAAAAGAAAACAAGACGGGTAGGGGGAGGGGGAATGGGAAGGGGAAGAGAGGGGAAAGGGGAGAAAGTCGGGGAAAGAGAAAGGGAGGAAAAGA
>NW_028234436.1:20663146-20668146 GCF_977035675.1 Penaeus japonicus
ATCTATTCCTTTTTCTAATCATTTATTGAGAGGTTGGGCCTGGAGAGAGAGAGAGAGGGGAGGGGGGTAATTTTCAATATTATCATCATATACAAAGTATCGTATTTATTATATATATAATACATATGTAGTAGTAGCATTTTTGTCTCTTGCTCACATTCTGTCACCCTCTCTTTTTTATGCCTCTACTTCCGTTTTTGTCGTTCTCTCTCTCTCTCTCTCTCTCTCTCTCTCTCTCTCTCTCTCTCTCTCTCTCTCTCTCTCTCTCTCTCTCTCTCACTCTTCCTCTCTTTCTCTCTATCTCTCTCTCTTTCTCTCTCTCTCTCTCTCTCTCTCTCTCTCGCTCTTTATCTCTCTCTCTCTATCTATCTATCCATCTCTTTCTCTGCGTCTCTTTCTGTCTGGCTGTCTCTCTCTCTGTGTCTCTTTCTCTGTGTCTATCCTCGTCTCTCTCTCTCTCTCTCTCTCTCTCTCTCTCTCTCTCTCTCTCTCTCTCTCTCTCTCTCTCGCTCTTTATCTCTCTCTCTCTATCTATCTATCTATCTATCCACCTCTTTCTCTGCGTCTCTTTCTGTCTGTCTGCCTCTCTCTCTCTGTCTCTTTCTCTGTGTCTATCCTCGTCTCTCTCTCTCTCTTTCTCTGTGTGTATCTCCGTCTCTCTCTCTCCCTTTATTCTCGTCTCTCTCTTCTCTTCTTCTCGCACTCACTCGCTCCCCTCCTCTCCTCATCTTCCTAACAATCTCTCTCTCTCTCTCTCTCTCTCTCTCTCTCTCTCTCTCTCTCTCTCTCTCTCTCTCTCTCTCTCTGTCTCTCTCTGTCTATCATCATCCATACTAACCAATAACCTTATCACCATCACTATAACAGTTACTCAGAACGCCTTTTGTAATACTAATAACAGAAATACTACCCTCTCATTAATTATGAACATTATTAACGTGTCCAAACTTTGGGCCAAGTTTTTTACAAGTTTTGCAAGAAAGATTAAAAGCAAAATTAGAGACTGCTAACCGATGCACCGTCTATAATTGAGCGAATTATCTTTTCTTCATTATCCCCCTATTCAATGGAAGGACGTGCTTCTTTTGCTCTCTCTTCTCTCTCTTTCTCTCTCTTGGTCTCTCACTCTCTCTTCTCTCTCTTTCTCTCTCTCGGTCTCTCGGTCTCTCACTCTCTCTTCTCTCTCTTTCTCTCACTCGGTCTCTCACTCTCTCTTCTCTCTCTTTCTCTCTCTCGGTCTCTCACTCTCTCTTCTCTCTCTTTCTCTCGGTCTCTCACTGTCTCTTCTCTCTCTTTCTCTCTCTCGGTCTCTCACTCTCTCTTCTCTCTCTTTCTCTCTCTCGGTCTCTCACTCTCTCTTCTCTCTCTTTCTCTCTCTCGGGTTCTCTCACTCTCTCTTTCTCTTCATTCTCTCTGGTCCTCTCGCTTCACAATGAAACCGTTCTGCTCACTCTCCTTTTTTATCTGTTCTCTATCCCCTTTTTGGGTTTCTCTCGCTTTCTCTTCCTCTCTCTTTCGCCCCCCCCCCTTCTCTCTGTTTTTCTCTCTCTATCTCTTTTTTTTTCTCTCTCTCTGTCGCTCTCTCCTTCTTTTCCTCTCTCTGTGTCGCTGTTATCGTTACCATTGAATAATATTTTTAAGCTTCCACTACACACACACACACACACATATAAATGTATACTCCAATTACATGTGATAACTATATTACTTAGTATAATATAAATATATATATATATATATACTATAAATATCATAAACTATATTAATATATATATATTATATATATATATATACATATATTTACTTCTATATCATATATATATTAAATAACTCTCAATAAATATATATATTACCTATCTATTACACACACATATTATTGCTGTATATATTGTATACTCATCAATATGGTGTGTATTATCTCCCATGTCATTCTATTTCATACACATACCACATACACATATATACATACATAACCTTACGCTCGTTACTTCACCTATCAGCTTACCCCTCTCTTACTGTCACACCAGGGTATGTCTGTCTCTCCCTTCACAAGAGCCATTGCCCAGATGCAACACATCATTCCTCACATTCCAATGTCACATGTCAGCCACGTGATTCATACATATAGTCAGGCAGAAGTTGCAGTGACGAGAGAGTCTCCTCACGGGGAGCAGAGGAGCAACACCGCGCTCGTCGGAGAGAGAGGAGCCTCCACTCCATCGAAGTTATTTTCAAGTTGATGTAATCAATCAAGAAAGCTATATTAGCTATGTCCTTCAAACCCTAAACTCGACGCTACCTTTATTTATGTAGGGAACACCACCCACACCTCTATCTCTCTCTCTATCTATTTAGACTCCCTCTATCTATCTATTTATATCTATCTAGACTCCCTCTATGTATCTTTTTATATCTATCTAGACTCCCTCTATGTATCTGTTTATATCTATCTAGACTCCCTCTATCTATGTCCCTCTATCTATCTAGACTCCCTCTATCTACTCCCTCTATCTATCTAGACTCCCTTTATCTATCTATCTCTATCTATCTAGACTCCCTCTATCTACCTCTCTCTATCTATCTAGACTCCCTCTATCTACCTATCTCTATCTATCTAGACTCCCTCTATCTATCTCTCTCTCTCTATCTATCTAGACTCCCTCTATCTACCTATCTCTATCTATCTAGACTCCCTCTATCTCTCTCTCTCTCTCTATCTAGACTCCCTCTATCTCTCTCTCTCTATCTATCTACACTCCCTCTATATATCTCTATCTATCTATCTAGACCCCCTCTATATCTCTCTCTCTATCTATCTATACTCCCTCTATCCATCTCTCTCTATCTATCTAGACTCCCTCTATCTACCTCTCTCTATCTATCTAGACTCCCTCTATCTACCTATCTCTATCTATCTAGACTCCCTCTATCTATCTCTCTCGACTCTACTCCTAGACTCATCTCTATCCTCTCTCTCAACTATCTATCTACTCTAGAATCCCTCCCTCTCTATCATCTCGAATCTAATCAATCTAGACCGCCCCTCTATCTCTCTCTCTCTATCTATCTATACTCCCTCTATCCATCTCTCTCTATCTATCTAGACTCCCTCTATCTACCTCTCTCTATCTATCTAGACTCCCTCTATCTACCTATCTCTATCTATCTAGACTCCCTCTATCTATCTCTCTCTCTCTATCTAGACTCCCTCTATCTCTCTCTCTCTATCTATCTACACTCCCTCTATATATCTCTATCTATCTATCTAGACCCCCCCCCCCACTCTATATCTCTATCTTCTCTATCTATCTATAACATACTTTACTTACACTCTCCTACTAAAATACTCCCTCTATAAATCTATAACCTCCCAACTCTTTACTTATAATATACTACTAACTCACAACTCATCTATAACTTTATAACTTATACTCCTGCCTCCTCCCATCAATCTAATTAATAATTAACATCAAACAACTTCTCTATTACGATCCTTACTACTCACTTACTCACTCATACTCTCTCTACTCCTTCTATACTTATACACCCTTTATAAATCTATCTATAATTCGTATCAAAAATCTATCTAGACGTACCTCACTCCCTCTATCTCTCTCTCTCTATCTATCTATACTCCCTCTATCTCTCTCTCTCTATCTATCTATACTCCCTCTCTCTCTCTCTCTCTCTCTATCTATCTAGACTCCCTCTATCTATCTCTCTCTCTCTATCTAGACTCCCTCTATCTCTCTCTCTCTATCTATCTACACTCCCTCTATATATCTCTATCTATCTATCTAGACCCCCTCTATCTATCTATATCTATCTATCTATACTCCCTCTATCCATCTCTCTCTATCTATCTAGACTCCCTCTATCTACCTCTCTCTATCTATCTAGACTCCCTCTATCTACCTATCTCTATCTATCTAGACTCCCTCTATCTATCTCTCTCTCTCTATCTAGACTCCCTCTATCTCTCTCTCTCTATCTATCTACACTCCCTCTATATATCTCTATCTATCTATCTAGACCCCCTCTATATCTCTCTCTCTATCTATCTATACTCCCTCTATCTATCTATATCTATCTATCTAGACTCCCTCTATCTCTCTCTATCTATCTATCTATACTCCCTCTATCTCTCTCTCTCTATCTATCTATACTCCCTCTATCTCTCTCTCTATCTATCTATCTAGACTCCCTCTATCTATCTCTCTCTATCTATCTAGACTCCCTCTATCTCTCTCTCTCTATCTATCTAGACTCCCTCTATCTCTCTCTCTCTATCTATCTAGACTCCCTCTATCTCTCTCTCTCTATCTATCTACAATCCCTCTATCTCTCTGTCTTTATCTATCTACACTCCCTCTATCTATCTATATCTATCTATCTAGACCCCCTCTATCTCTCTCTCTCTCTCTCTATCTAGACTCCCTCTATCTATCTCTATCTATCTATCTATCTAGACTCCCTCTATATATCTCCCTCTATCTATCTAGACTCCCTCTATCTCTCTCTCTATATCTATCTAGACTCCCTCTTTCTCTCTCTCTCTATCTATCTACACTCCCTCTATCTATCTCTCTCTATCTATCTAGACTCTCTCTCTCTCTGTCTATCTATCTACACTCCCTCTATCTACCTATCTCTATCTATCTATACTCCCTCTATCTATCTCTCTCTATCTATCTAGACTCCCTCTATCTATCTCTCTCTATCTATCTAGACTCTCTCTCTCTCTGTCTATCTATCTACACTCCCTCTATCTACCTATCTCTATCTATCTAGACTCTCCCTCTATCTCTCTCTCTCTCTCTCTCTCTCTCTATTCTTTTATCTAGGGACTCCCTCTATCTGTCTAAGACTCCCTATCGAATAACTATCTATCCTACTAACCTATATCTTTTTATCTAGGACCTTTCTCTCTCTCTCTCTCTCTCTCTCTCTCTCTCTCTATCTATCTATCTAGACTCCCTCTATCTATCTAGACTCCCTCT
>NW_028234436.1:20680646-20684465 GCF_977035675.1 Penaeus japonicus
TCTCTCTCTCCTCGTCAGCTAGACTCTCTCTCTCGCTCTCGCTCTCTCTCTCTCTCTCTCTCTCTCTCTCTCTCTCTCTCTCTCTCTCTCTCTCTCTCTCTCTCTCTCTCTCTCTCTCTCTCTCTCTCTCTCTCTCTCCCCCTCTCACTCAGTCTCTCTCTCATTCTCGTTCTCTCTCTTTTGCTTTTGTTGAGGCTAAAGAAAGGGCAAGGAGAGGAGAGTGAGGAATTGATGGGAGGGGAGGAAGGGGAAGGAGAGGAGAAGGGAGGGAGAAAGGGAGGGGGCACTGAAAGGGGAAGTGGAGGGTGGAGCTGGAAGGGGAAAGAGGGTAAAGGTGGAGGAAGAACGGGGGGAGAGGAGACGGGACGGAAGTAGGGGGAGGGGGGATGAAAGGAGAAGGAGGGTTGGGGGGGGGGGGGGAAGGCGGAGAGGAGAGAGAGTAAATTATTTGTATGTAGTACATCTTGCGGCTATTGCGATCTGGCACCTGAATGACAGAGGCAACGTGAAACAGACAGCATCACTTATTCACTTATTATCTCTCTCTCTCTCTGTCTCTCTCTCTCTCTCTCTCTCTCTCTCTCTCTCTCTCTCTCTCTCTCTCTCTCTCTCTCTCTCTCTCTCTCTCTCTCTCTCTCTCTCTCTCTCTCTCTTTCTTTCACTTTCTCTTTCTCTCTCTCTCTCTCTCTCTCTCTCTCTCTCTCTCTCTCTCTCTCTCTCTCTCTCTCTCTCTCTTTCTCTCTCTCTCTTTCTCTGTCTCTCTCTCTCATTCTCTCTCTCTTTCTCAAAAAAAAGGAAAATAAAAATAGAAGAAAAAGAGCACGAGGTTTATGAAAGAATGATCAGGATTAATTAAGCCCTGTCGACCAAATCAATATATGGATGATATAAATGTGCGTGTGTGTGGGGGGGTTGGGGGGGGGGGGGTAAGTGATTTACGAGAAATGCCAGAGATTGCAATAAAATGGCATTTACAGTATTAATCTACCTATTGATCTCATTACCCTTATCCCTTTCATTTGAGGAAAATCTTTGATTAATCCTCTACTTTCTCATTGGATGAAAATTGTTTCTTACCTGCCATCACTTGATAAAAAACAACAACAACAACAAAAAACAGACAAACAAACATAAGTCACCCCCTCCCCCCCCAGTTTTCAAATATGAGAAAAAATGATTTAATCAACATGGGAGCATTTTTTTTTCTATATCTCTCTATATATTCATAATTGTATAAAGTTTTGTTTGTAAAACAGTAAGAAATCTCTAGTATAATAGTATTATGCATAATAACATTTAAGTAGCATTAAAGAAAGAAAATGTCTTAGAATACATTATGCTAATGAGACAAATCTTCAGCGTGCATATTTACATTTTCAAACATAGCTAACTTATCTTCTCAGTTAGTCTCGTTCATCTTCTACACCCATCATCCTCATCCACTTTCTTTTATCCACACTAACGGTCTCTCTCTTATCCCTCCTTTATTTGTTTATCTCTCACCCTCTCATCACTCTATATCCTCATTTCCTCATACACTCTGATTTTTTTTTTTTTATTCATAAATATTTATCTTCGATTCCCTACTATACCACATAAGGATTGACATTTTTTATATATTTCTTTCCTGTCTTTACTTTTTATCTGATTAATTTTCTGACTCGTAATCACACCTTGGATTAAAACTATTACCAATTATAATATCTACGAATCACGCCCTCTTTCTCACCTCATATTTAAAAGAATAAATGAGATAATTATGGTTCTCTGAAATAACGGTGCTCATTAAATTAATTAATAATTGGCATGGGTAGATGGAATGAAAGAATCCTGTAGAACTGACATGGAAACCTGGATTAGCCTTTAAATTAAGATGAACTTTAAAATCCTAATTATTACAACATTGCTACTTAAATAGTTTTCCTAAGTTCACCTTTTCTTAGTCTGCCGATATACGGCTTTTTAGAAACTGCTGTTCAGTTCAGATCTACATTTGACCATATCTATAGTTTTCTGAGAAATCCAGTAAGAGTGTATGAGTGTTTCTTTTGTTTTCTTTTTTTTGGGTTGTTCTCAGTTCACAAACGTGGTATGTATCTTCGATTGGAAAGTTTATCTGTCTATCCTTTTATCTATCTATCTATCTATCTATATCTTGGGATAGGGCAGAACATCTATCGATCATTTTATCTAACTATCTCACTCTTGGATTGGAAGGTTTATCTGTCTATCCATTTATCTATCTCGTTCTAATCTATCATTTATCAATCTATTATCTTTTAGGATGGAAAGTTCACCTATCTATTGATTTATCTATCAATCTATCTATCTATCTATATCTTGGATCGGAAAGTTCATCTATCTATCAACCTATCTGTCTACCTGTCCATCTAGCAATCTATACATCTATAAATAATAATCCACTAATCCTAATAATAAGTCTAAGTTCACATCAGAACAGAATCCTTTGAGAAAATAAACATCCTTGCATAGTATTCAATTTTGCAATAATCTTATGAATGGTAAGTCAGTTATGAACACTTGATATTCCCTTTTGATTCAAGTTCAGCTCATGTTGAATCCCTTCCCATTTGTATTATTCACTGTATGTAGAGTGAATGATGGTGTTTGGATTCGACGGAGCGCAGTTGGTTTGTGCGTAATCGTGATGATGGTGGGTGATAGTGTTGTATATCGGCAGAATATAGTGAGTATTGATATTATGAGTTAATTGTCAGTGCAAAAGAGCAAATAAAGCATAGATTCAAAACATACATCGAATTTAATAAAGACCAAACCTAGCTATTCAGAGCTACAATTCTGATCTACTGCATCCAAGCTTGTATATGTTATAGCATATTGAAACAGAAAACATTCATATTACTTCTGAAAAAATTGCTCCCTTCCTGTTAGTCATCTGGCAAATTAAATATTATATTCACAGAAATTTTGCAATTGCTATGTATGTGCATTTTGCAATGGCAAACCTGCTCGGGGACTGCAACACCCAGGACACCCTCCGGCCGCTGCACAGCCTGTGGCGCGCTGAGTATACATATTCAGAGCGGGAGAGAGGGGGGGGGGGGGGGGGGATATGTATACATACACACACAGGCACAGACATACAGACACACACACACACACACACACACACACACACACACACACACACACACACACACACACACACACACACAGTTTTTATAGTTATTTATATACGATGATTATATTTATATATATATATGTATGATAGACATTATAATATTGTGTATATATAGATATAGATTTGTTATTATATATATATATATATATAGGATATATACCATATTGGATATATATAAGAATAAACGCCATGTCGTGTTGATGAGTTATTTTTATATTATTCATTATTAGAATAGTTATACTTGTTTATTTATTTATATCTTATATATATATAGTATATATATAGAGTTATAATATATATAGAGTTACTTACACAACACACACACACACCTTATTTTTATATATGGTATATTATTTATTTAAATATATATGAGTATTATATATATTATATAGTATTGCATATATAGACATAGTGATTATGTTATATAGATTTATATATATACATATATATAGTTTTCTATCAGATTTATATATAAATATTTATATATTTATTTTACATATATTACACAACTACACCACACACACACACACACAACACACACACATAGATATATATATATATAATATATATATATATATATATATATATATTTATATATATGATATATGTATATACTATTCATCTCTCTATCTATCTATCTATTAACTATCTATATA
>NW_028234436.1:20694565-20696918 GCF_977035675.1 Penaeus japonicus
TCTTATATATATACATAAATGTATATATATATATATATTATATATATATATATATATATATTATATATATACACAGTATTGTAATTTATAGCATACAATATATAAATATATATTATATAAATAATCTATATATATATATATATAGTGGTGGTGTTGTGTCGTGTTAGTGGTGTGTGGTGTGTGTGTGTGTGTGTTGGGTTTTGTTGTGTTCTGTGTGTCTGTATGTCTGTGCCTGTGTGTGTATGTATACATATCCCCCCCCCCCCCACCTCCTCTCTCCCGCTCTGAATATTGATACTCAGCGCTCCAAAGGCTGTGCAGCGGCCGGAGGGTGTCCTGGGTGTTGCAGTCCCCGAGCAGGTTTGCATTGCAAAATGCACATTCATGCAATTTCAAAAATTTCTTGTGAATATAGATATTTAATTTGCCAGATGACTTAACAGAAAGGATCAAAATTTTCAGAGTAGTATGAATGTTATTCTTTTCAATAATGCTATAACATATACGAAGCTTGGATGCAGTAGAGATCATAATTGTATGCTCTGATTAGCTATGTTGGTCTTTATTAACTTCGATGTATTGTTGATCTATGCTTTACTTGCGTCCTTTTACACTTACAATTAACTCATAATATCAATACTCACTATATTCTGCGGATATACAACACTATCACCCACCATGCATCACTATTACTCACGAAATACTGCGAATACGAAACACCATTATTCACTCTACATACAGTGAATAATACAAATGGGAAGGGATTCAACATGAGCTGAACTTGAATCAAAAGGGAATATCAAGTGTTTATAACTGACTTACCATTCATAAGATTATTGCAAAATTGAATACTATGCAAGGATGTTTATTTTCTCAAAGGATTCTGTTCTGATGTGAACTCAGACTTAAATGAGGATTAGTGGATTATTATTTATAGATGTATAGATTGATAGATGGACAGGCTGACAGATAGGTTGATAGATAGATGAACTTTCCGATCCAAGATATAGATAGATAGATAGATTGATAGATAAATCAATAGATAGGTGAACTTTCCAATCCAAGATATAGATAGATAGATAGATAAATGGATAGATAGATAGATAGATAAATGGATAGACAGATAAACTTCCCAATCCAAGATATAGATAGATAGATAAATGGATCGATAGATGAACTTCCCAATCCAAGATATAGATAGATAGATAGATAGATAAAAGGATAGACAGATAAACTTTCCAATCGAAGATACATAACACGTTTGTGAACTGAGAACAGCCCCCAAAAAAAAAGAAACACTCATACACTCTTACTGGCTTTCTCAGAAAACTATAGATATGGTCAAATGTAAATCTGAACTGAAAAGCAGTTTCTAAAAAGCCGTATATCGGCAGACTAAGAAAAGGTGAACTTAGGAAAACTATTAAGTAGCAATGTTGTAATAATTAGGATTTTAAAGTTCATCTTAATTCAAGGCCCAATCCAGGTTTCCATGTCAGTTCTACAGGATTCTTTCATTATATCTACCCATGCCAATTACTAATTAATTTAATGAGCACTGTTATTTCAGAGAACCATAATTATCTCATTTATTGTTTTAAATATGAGGTGAGGAAGAGGGCGTGATTCGTAGTGATTATAATTGGTAATAGTTTTAATCCAAGGTGTGATTACGAGTCAGAAAATTAATCAGATAAAAAGTAAAGACAGGAAAGAAATATATTAAAAATGCCAATCCTTATGTGGTATAGTAGGGAATCGAGGATAAATATTTATGAATGAGAAAAAAAAAATCAGAGTGTATGAGGAAATGAAGATGTAGAGTGATATGAGGGTGAGAGATAAACAAATAAAGGAGGGATAAGAGAGAGACCGTTAGTGTGGATAAAAGAAAGTGGATGAGGATGATGGGTGTAGAAGATGAACGAGACTAACTGAGAAGATAAGTTAGCTATGTTTGAAAATGTAAATATGCACGCCTCATTAGCATAATGTATTCTGAGACATTTTCTTTCTTTAATGCTACTTAAATGTTATTATGCATAATACTATTATACTAGAGATTTCTTACTGTTTTACAAACAAAACTTTATACAATTATGAATATATAGAGAGATATAGAAAAAAAAATGCTCCCATGTTGATTAAATCATTTTTTCTCATATTTGAAAACTGGGGGGGGAGGGGGTGACTTATGTTTGTTTGTCTGTTTTTTGTTGTTGTTGTTGTTTTTTATCAAGTGATGGCAGGTAAGAAACAATTTTCATCCAATGAGAAAGTAGAGGATTAATAAAAGATTTTCCTCAAATGAAAGGGATAAGGGTAATGAGATCAATAGGTAGATTAATACTGT
>NW_028234436.1:20702018-20704518 GCF_977035675.1 Penaeus japonicus
CTTGTATGAAGACACGTTATGAACCATTTTCGTATTATACTAGATATATATAACTCATATATATATTATATATATATATATATATATATATTTATGTTATACTATATATATTCAATATATAAAATAATAAGTTATATATATATAATCTATATATATATATATATATATATATGTATTTATATATATATAAATAACATATATATATATATATATATATATATATATATATATATATATATATATATACATATATATATTTATATATAACAAGAAATGTATTTGACGTGTTTCGACGGAGGTCTTTCTCAAAAATACATAACAAGTGAAAATACAGAACGAATATATTTATATCAAACAAGAGCTGAAGGTTCACCTGACGTTCTTGACCTGTGGGTTGTTATCCGCATAACTGATGTTGCCGCGATCTTGGATAATTTTAATCTTCCCGACGCGGTGTTCAAGATTTCCTTCGTCGCGATGTATGCAGCTTCCATAACTTTGCGTCTTTGCTTTTGCAATCCTTCGTTAACGACTTTTGCTTGCCGAAACCACGTACTATAGTCTTTTTATTAGGTACTTTACGCCGTAATAATACGCTATGTCGCATGTACTGCAGGCAGAGAGGGGAGGAAAGAGGGGGGAGAGAGGAGGGGGGGAACGCGGGAGTAAGTATACGGGCTCGCTACGTGAGGGAAGGAAAAAAAAAAAAAAAAGAGAAAAGAAGAAAAAAAAAAAAAAAGCGTATTACGGCGAAACAGGACGTAGTTTTGGCACCAGGATCAGCGAGCATCGAGCTGACGTCCGGCATCACAGGACTTCCAACGCCTTGGTGGCACACGTAGATGAGGCGGGCCTTCTACCAGATAGGGTAACATGCATTGATTTATATATATATATATTGTGATTATTTAGAGAGATCTTATATATAATATAAGATATTGTATATATATTTTATAAATTTATACATATTATTATATTCGATTTTATATATAGATTTATTTATATATATATATATATTTTTAATATACATTATATATATATCTATAGATATATAATTTATTTTTACGTTGTATATATTTATATATATATATATATTATATTATATTTATAGATATATATATATATATATATATGATTATCTATATTTATATATTATACATTATATTTATATATATTATATTAATATAATTTATATTTATTTTATATATATTATTACATATATTTATATATATATTTATATATCTATATATTATATATTAAGTATATTTATTATATGATATTATATTTATATATATATATATATATATATATAGAATAGATAGAGTTATTAAAGAGAGATATAGATATTTATAGATATACATATAGATTATATATATAGTATATAGTATATAAATATATATATATTTAATATATATACATGTATATATATATAGATAATAAATATATATATATATATATATTATATATTTATTTATAATAGATATATAATATATAAATAAATATTATATATAGTGTACGTATCTAGAGTATATATATATATGTATATATTTGATATATATATATATAAGTTTATTTTAGATATATATATATATATACATATGTAAACACACACACACAATTCACACACACACACACATCTATCACCACACACACATCACACAAATATATATTATTTATATATATATATATATATTATATATATAATAATATAATATATATGAATTTAGATACTTATTATAATATATATATATATATAATATATATATATTATTATATATATATATAGTTATATATATTTATTTTTCAACTTATATTCAATATATATATATATATATATATCATTAACTATTATATATATAACCATATTATATATATATATATTTATATAGTTATATATATATATATATCATATATATATATTATATATATATATATATATATATGCTCAATATATATTCATATATCAATATATATATATATATATATGATTATATATATATATATATAATGGAGAAAGAGAAGATGACACGAAGATATATCGCATAGAGTATACTGAATGATAGCGACTATACTATCTAATAATATATTATATATAGCTATATTATAACTTTATATATATTCATATATCAATATATATCATATATATATATATTATATTTATTTATTATTATATATATATATATATATTCAATATATCAAGTATATATATAGATAATATATATATTATATCAATATATATATATATATATATATATATATTTATGTATATATATATATATATATATATCTATAAATATATCATAATGGATATATATATGTATATATATATATAATATATATCTATATTATATATATATAATTATAGAGATTATATATACTATATATATATATATATATATATATATATTAATATATATATATGTATGTATCTCCTTATATATGATAATTATATGAGATATATACATATATATACTGAGATACATATATATATATATATTTA
>NW_028234436.1:20727018-20729518 GCF_977035675.1 Penaeus japonicus
TGCATGCAACAAATTTCTCACAGACCTTAAGCACTTTAATACCGCATATAGCAAGTTCCTCAATGACCTTAGGTCGGAAGTCTTTCAATACGTCTAGTTCCTCACTGAACTTAATGGCCTGTAAAGTAATGCCGTGTTTCTTCAATAAGCATATAAACGTTAGTTAATTAATAACATTATTATACATTCCAACAAGCTTCTGTTGTGTTGCTACTTGTTTGTGATATATTGGCACGATATAATTCGCTGAAAGTGTTTGATTAAAATCCAAACTTTTCTGGACGACAAATTGCTTTGAAACTTATGACTAAATTGAAGAATTATATCAGAAATTTGGACTGAAGACTATTACTAAACTAAAGGCCATCAAAAAAGTACTTAACATAAAGAAAGTATATTATTATACACAGGAGGAGAGTTTGAAAGCTTCGCTTATTGGTACTGAAATCGTATCTTTTAAAGGCAAAAGACAACCGAGAGAGTGCTACAAGAAGACATCGAGTGGTATGAAGCAAAGTTAAATGGTAGTGCTGCATCCACTGGTTCTGCTGACCATAAAGCCTACTAAAAGGAAGGAATACAGAAATAAGAGGAAATGTAGTCTGGCAAATAAATTACTGAGTGAGATTCAGGAATATGTGAAAACGATACAGATGATGAACATGACAACGGAAACTTAATCTTCCTCAACCTTAGAAGATTTATCCACTCCTGATGACTGCCAGAAGGGAAACGGAAATACACCACGGAAATAATGCAACAAATTTTACTGATGTGTTTTTTTTTCTCAAGTAATAGGTCTTGACAGCAGATTGATTCCTTTAGATACTACCATTTTCCGCAAGAAAAGGCAGGCAACTATTGGTAAAAGAGATGACACTCTAGCTTCATTGAAGATAACCAATATGAATAAAAACATGTCATAACCTCAGGGAATTAACAGAAGTGATTGATTTTTATAAGGATATAAATGATGAGGTCCGTTTTCAGTGGCCAATTAACATTAATGCTATTGACGGGTAACCATTCATGAACTACTGAACAGACATGCAAAATTATTTTGTCTTGAGTCCTTAAAAGAATTTAAAAAACATAATATTGCCTAGGATATTTGTGCCAGTTGGTGTTAGGTGGTTAGGTTATATGTGTTCATCATTACATGTTTGTATATCACTTGATGTTGTACTTGATAAATTATGAAGTATTGAAAATGCTGATTTGCCATCCAAGACAAAAGTTGGCTTGAAAGACAATTTGATTAGATGCTTGGGGACATTGCAAAAGAACCCTACTGTTATCAAAGGTATCTTCGAGTTCTCCAAGATCCATTTCTTTTGCTGGCGAAAAGCTGTCATTAGTACAGAGCCAACAATATTTCAGACAGCATTTGGGGCATCTCAAATGTGTTCAGAAGTAGGGATCAGATTAGGGTTTGACAAATCCTACTTTGTATCCATTAGTAGATATCTGCATAACACAGATGTCATTTTCATGCCACTCTCTCACGATGCTGACAGCATACATGAGGTATTTGGTATGCTGAAAATGGAATCGGAAAAAGCTGGATATACAAACCAGCCAAACCTGAAGGATCGAATTTGGTACAATTTTTCCTATGAGAAGTTATGGAACCTCACCACAGAAAAGTTTGTGAATGTCCCAGGTTTTTCGGAAAGAGTGTTTAGTTCTCCTTTGTTCCATTATATATGGGATATCAAATACATGGTAATTGCGGATAGGGGAATATAGTACATGTGAGAAGTTGTTGCATATTATAGATATTGCCAATAAAAGATACGTTTCTAGTTTGTAATATACTTTCACCATGTGTAATATTATGCTTAATTGTAGAAAAAATAATCTTAAAAACTAGAATTATACTATACACGATTAAATAAATCAACATAATTTGAATACATCGTTAAGTAATTACTGCTAAAATGACGAAGAGAATATAGAAAACGGGAATTTCACCCCAGACTAATCTAATTATCTAACCATATTTTTCGTATCTTTGAGTTAAAAGTGCAATAGGTAAATATTGATAAAAACAAATAAAAATGGTATCACTAGCCATGAAAAAATAAATGGAGCCTACTTCTGAACAGTCCCCGTGAATTTGAATGATTTTCCAAAAATCACCAATTATTGAAATACCCTACTGTACATATTCTTTTGGCCGATACATTAAACAGGTAGATCCCAATGCGCTCGGTGTGTCTCCTTTGTTTTCCCAAGATTTTGCATTCTGTCTCGAGTGTGCTGAAGAAAATAGATTGGGGTGGGGTGAGATGTCTATTGAGCATCAATAAGAAACATGTGGGGGTTGATATGAATTGATATCATGTGAAGGAATTATTGAAATGTATGTGTGTGTGTGTGTGTTTGTGTGTGGGTGTGAGTGTGAGTGTGTGAGTGTGAGTGTGAGTGTGGGTGTGAGTGTGAGTGTGAGTGTGAGTGTGTGAGTGTGAGTGTGAGTGTGAGTGTGAGTGTGAGTGTG
>NW_028234436.1:20747018-20749518 GCF_977035675.1 Penaeus japonicus
ACTCATATATATCCAAATATCTAAATTCATAACTATAAAAATAAATCTATAACTATAACTATATCTATATATACAAATTATAACAAAAATAAAAATATAAACAATTTATATTGTGAGTGAAAACAAAACTAAATCTAAATAACAAATATATATTATATAACAATATCTCATAAAAACCCTAAAGACAGAAAGGAAATTTATATAAAAAAACAACAAAATATACAATATCACAGACAAAAAATAACACAATCAAAAACAATATAAGCACTAAATCACAGCAAACATAACAATCTATAAATATATACACACACTCAAAACTGTATATAAAAATATCTATATATACACACACACACACACTCACACACACACACACACACACACACACCCACACACACACACACACACACCCACACACCCACCAACCCACCCCACACACCACACAACACACACACACATCACCCACACACCCACCGCACCCACAAACACCACCCACACACACACCCCCCCCCCCACAAATATATCTCTATACTAAAAAAAAATATCACTAAACACAAATCAAAAATATATATATATATCTAATATAAATATATATATATCTAGTCACCTAAAAATGACTTTCATATCTATAAAACTCATATAAAACAACTCGCAGTCTAGTCAAAAAAAACGAATAATAAAATAAATATAAAAAATATGATAAATAAATATATAATATCATTATATATAAAAATATATATATAAGAAATCTCATAAAACATCTATAAATATAATCACTATACCTATATATCTCACAATATCAACAAAATCACAATAAATAATATATAAAAATATATGTATATAGCAAACCACCAACAAACGAATCCGAATATCTATAGTATTATAGACTGTATAAAAATATAAATCAAACAACACTCTCTATATCGAATCTATAAAAATATAATATATATATCTATCAAAAAAAAACACAAAATATATGATAAATGTGAATAAAATATATATATTCAAGTACTAAACAAAAAAAATAGCAATCAACTAAATATCTATATCACACTAACATCCTCACTAACAAAAATTACAATAACTACTATCTCAATAATTAAAACTAAAAATCTATCCTATATATAAATATCTACAACACTAAGTAAAATATATATAACTAACTACACCAATATAAAAAAAAACATCTACACTATAAATCTATCAAAATCTACCACACCATATAAATCTAAAAAAATAAATATAAATAAATAAAACACCAATCACCCAATAACTAAATATCTACATATCAATCACCCGTATAAATATATCGAAACTCACAAAAAAGTAACAATATATCTATACACAATCTAGAATAACATAAATATAAAAAACAGATATATATACACATACATATCTATACACATATACATATATACATTACATATATACATATACATATTTACTTACATATTCACATGTATATATTTACATTTTTATATCCACATATATATTAATTTATCTGTGTTTGCATGTGCGTGTATTTGTGTGTGTATGTATGACCCCAAAGTCTCAAGTGAAGATAGAATATAGACCTGAACTAACTTCCCGTAATCCTAAAACCTAGCCAGTTCTAGAATATTTTTTTGAGTGCCAACTATGCAATCATAAGCTCTACCAATAAAAATGTTGTCTGGCTTTTCTTTTTTTTTCTCTTGGAAGACGAAAAAGAACCACAAGGAAATTCCGATTTAAAGTTAGCAACGCCTTGGAAAACGAAATTATAGTCTGGGTCTCATTGCGTGTCTTGGAAAATGGCGGACGGACGAGGCATAAAATAATTGACTTGTGTTGGATCTTGGAGTTGTGTGTGCGTATGTGCGTGTGCACGTATCGGTGGTATGTAGGTATATATTATATAATTTATATTATAAAGTATATATGTATGTTATATATAGATGAATTAATATAAAATATATATATATTTATCTATATATATATATATGCATATAATATCATGCATTATATATATATATATATATTATTATATATATATATCTATATATATATATATATATATATATATATATGATATTATGCATATATATATATATATAGTATATATATATTATATATATAATATATAAATTATTTATATATATATCTATATATATATAATAAATATAGTATATATATTATATTATATGATTACATCATACACACACACACACACACACATCACACACACCACACACATACACACACACACACATAGTATATTATATTATATATATATATTATATATTTATATATATATATATAGATTATATATATATAATATATATATATATTATATTACATATATATAATATATGTGTGTGTAAGTGTGTGTGTATAACATATGTATATATCTATCAATTTTTCTATATCTCTGATATATATGTAACATATATTATATATTATTATATATTTATATTAGATATTTATATATATATATAATTAATTATATATATATATATATATA
>NW_028234436.1:20754518-20762338 GCF_977035675.1 Penaeus japonicus
CTCTCTCTCTGTTCTAAATAATATATATAATATATATATATTATAATATATTATAATATAATCTGTTATATTATATATATATATATCTTGGAAGACTGGTTGTATTGTACATTAAGTAACAGATATACATAATTAAGAATGATGAAAATTAGTATTGCTCGATTGATACTGCACAAATAATAATTTATCAAAATCAGAGTTGTTATAGTGATTATTAAACTACTTACATTTATGTTTGATAGTTATACATTGCTCGAAATTAATGTACGGTGTTTTTTGCCAAAACAGCCTTAGTTGGTATTAAAGGGTTTAGGACACCCGACCGTTATTAACATTTTTAGTTTCGATAGATACCTTTTATTCACTTATTCATTTACTGATTTATCTATTTTCCCTCCTGTATCACATTATGTTTCCCTGATAAAAGATAGCGGGGATATTATGACTGTCTAACTATCCCCTTTCATTTAAGGGCTACTTCAAAACAATCTTATGTTTATCGATGTCAAAAAACATGACCAAAAGTTTGTATAAAAAAAATAATATTACAATTTTTCCCAGAAGTAGCGAGACTCGAAAACTAAGCATCATAATAATTACCAAAATAAGTAATATAAAATAAAAAATAACTAAAAAAAAAAAAAAAAAAAAAAAAAAAAAAAAAAAAAAAAATGTTGAATTAGTTTCATTTTCTAAAATAAATGTTAATGATACTGTCCAAACCCGATGTCGGTGTGTGGCAGCAGAATTAAATGTATAAACCATTTTAGAGCAGACAGATAACAACACATACGATAAAGCTGACTTTGAACTTCAATGTCCATTTTTTTTTTTTTTTTTTTTTTTTCTTTTTTTCTTGGAGGGTCAGCAGATTAATCAGACAGCTCCACGGAATATCCGAATTGATATTGATGTTAGAAATTCTTAGGATCCTTAGTCTGTAATCTGTCTCAAAATGGCTTGATTGTCTGAAGCATCACTCACTGCGGAAAGATAATTTTTGTTTCTAGAGAAGAAACAAACGAAATGAGAAGGACAATCACCTCACACTATTTAGTAGCCTCTCTTATTTACATATTACGTAACGCTTAGAATAAATGCACGGATATATCTACGTTGCCACAAGCTAACCAGGACTGACGATTTTTCCATTGGTTAATATTTTGCCAACATATTGCAGATGATTCATTATTATTTTTTAATTATTCCTTCGCATGATGAGAACCTATAAAGTAATTAATGGTTCTGAAAAAAAAAAAAGGGAAGGGAGAAGGGCAAATCTACTATACTCAAAGGTTCGCATTCGTGGAGTTGTTTGGAATCGCATATGCATTTTTGTACATGATTAAATATTCAAGATAGACTTCTTTCATTAGTTTTTTACTAAAATATATTTATAACAAATAGCACATCTTCTTTGTTATTCTGGCCCTTGACCCAATTAGCGTTTTAAAACATGGCCCTCTCCTCTCTTGTAATACTTTTTTTTTTGTTTACTGAATTGTGTCAGTGTCTCCATCCAAACGAACGAGGTGTTGTGTTTAATAAAATGTGTCTATGATTGTCACTTTAGCCCATATCAACAAAGGACTATGTGCTGACGTCACCATTTGACGTCACGTTATGACGCAAGTCGCTAGCTAGAACTTGTGGGGGTAGGAGTGTTTCTTGGAGGTAATCTTCCCGGGACTGCCATCTTTTAGATAATAGGATATCATATAGAGTGTTGTGTGGTATGTGTATTTGTGTTTGTTACTTGTGTAGTGTGTTGTATTGTGTGTGTGTGTGTGTCGTAGTGTGAGGTGTGTGTGTGCTGTGAGTGTGTATGTGTAGTATATGTGATATAATTATATATATATATTATATAATATATATTATATATATATTTTATATATAGATATATATATATATATATATGAGTGTGTGTGGTTGAGTGTGTGTGTGTGTGTGTGTGGTGTGAGATGTGTGTTGTGATGTGTGTGGTGTGTATGTGTGTATATGTGAGTATATATATATATATATATTATATATATATTTATATATATATTATTTACCTCCCCCCCCCCAATATAGACTCTCTATAGTATATATATATATATATATAGTATATATATATGTGTGTGTGTGTGTGTGTGTTTGTGTGTGTGTGTGTGTGTGTGTGTGTGTGTGTGTGTGTGTGTGTGTGTGTGTGTAATCTATCATCAGACCGTGAACGTATACGCACCAAAGGGTAAGGTGATCCAGGGAAACTAAAGACGAAATAAACAGACTTCATTATGCATGGTAATTAATAGCGCCTTTTATACTGATATGATCTTCAACTCTAAATATATTTTAGCGCACGGTTATTAATTGGTTCCGTATTAGTACTGTGGATTAATATTAATGAAGATGCGTAAACAATGGCGAAGAGAAGAGCTTTTATTATTCTGGTTTCTTTGGTTACATAATGTGATGTTTTCATTTGAGGGTCAATTTATTTTGGTAAATTATATCGATATATCTTTTGGGGGATGGGGGGGGGGGGGGGTAGAATTTTGTGAATGGAGTAATGGAGTAGTTGTTTACTATTAGTAGTAGTAATATTTTTATCATTATAACTGTTGTTATTATCATCTTTATAACTATTGCTGTTATTATTATTATTATCTTTGTTAGTATCATCATTATTATTATTAATTTCTATTATCATTATCATTATCATTATGATTTTTTTATTATAATTTATCTCCCCTTACTTTATTTTTTTGTACATTCATTTCTGAGGTATAGTTAGTTTTCAACCTTATATATTTTCCTAGATAACAAAAACCTTCCTGCTTATGACAAAACTTTTCCGAATCTTTAATCTCTTGAATTAGAATTAGAAAATTTAAACAGAATACCAACACGTGGACGAGGAAAAAGAAATCCGGAAAACAGGAAAATTAAATAGAAATAATAGGAGACATAGACATGGAGACAGAGACAGAACTTAACAGAGAAAGAGAGGGGGGGGGGGATAGAGACAGAGAGAGAGAGAGAGAGAGAGAGAAGGGGAGGGGTGAGGGAGGAAGAGGGAGAGAGAGAGAGGGGGGGGGTAGAGATAGAGAGGGATAGATAGATAGATAGATAGAGAGAGAGAGAATGAGGAAGAGAATGAGAGAGAGAGAGAGAGAGAGAGGGAGAGAGAGAGAGAGAGAGAGAGAGAGAGAGAGAGAGAGAGAGAGAGAGAGAGAGAGAGAGAGAGAGAGAGAGAGAGAGAGAGAGAGAGAGAAGGGGTAGAGAGAGAGAGAGAAAGGAAAGAGAGAGAGACGAGAGGAGAAGAAGGAGAGAGAGAGAGAAGAGAGAGAGAAAGAGAAAGAGAACGAGAAGAGGACGAAGAGAGACGCGCGAGGCAGAGACCCGAGAGAGAGGAGAGAGAGAGAGAAGCAGAACGAGATAGGATAGATAGATAAATTAGATAGAGATGAGTGAGAGAGAGAGAGAGAGAGAGAGAGTGAAGAGGACGAGAGATGAGATGAGAGAGCAGGGGGGGAGGAGAGAGAGAGAGAGAGAGAGAAGGAGAGAGAGAGAGAGAGTGAGAGAGAGCGAGAGAGGAGATGAGAGAGGAGAGATGAGGGTGGGAGAGAGAGAGAGAGAGAGCACGAGAGAGTAGAGAGAGAGAGAGAGAGAGAGAGAGAGAGTAGAGGAGAGAGAGAGAGAGAGTAGAGAGAGAGATGTGAGAGAGAGAGAAAGAAAGAGAGTGGTGAGAGAGTAGAGAGAAGGAGAGAGGACTTCCGAGAAGAGGGAGAGAAGAGAGAGAGAAAGAGGGAAGAGGAGAGAGTGGAGAGAGAGAGAGAGAGAGAGAGAGAGAAAGAGATTAGATAGATAGATAGAAGATAGTTAGAGAGAGAGAAGAGAGAGAGAGAGAGAAAGCGGATAGATAGATAGTAGATAGATAGATAGAGAGAGAGAGAGGAGAGAGAGAAGAGAGAAGAGGGAACAGGGAGAGAGAGAGATGAGCGGAGAGAGAGGAGAGAGAGAGAGAGAGAAAGAGAGAGAGAGAGAGGAGAGGAGAGGAGGAAAAGAGAGAGAAGAGAGAGACAGAGAGAGAGAAGAGAGAAAAGAGAGAGAGAGAGAGAGAGAGAGAGAGAGAGAGAGAGAGAGAGAGAGAGAGAGAGAGAGAGAGAACAGTTACATCCTTAAAGGTCCGCGTTTAGGATTAGCGGTTCCTTAGGGTCAAAGACCTCGAAGGAGAGATGTAAGGAAGGAGAAATATGCGAAGAGTTCCTCGGGTGAGATAGTAAATGTCACAGGATACCATGTCACGGGGGGAGAGGTGGAGAGGTTGGGTAGAAAGAAAGGGGGGGAGGGGGTAGAAAGAAAGGGGGGGAGGGGGTAGAGTAGGATAGGGGAGGTAGGGGTAGAGAAGGGTGTGGGGAGGTGACAGAAAGGGAAGGGGAGGGTGGAGGAAAAGAGAATAGGGAGGTAGGGAAGGGATGGGGTATGGAGAGGTTAAAAAAAAGGGAAGGGTGGAGGAAAAGAGAATAGGGAGGTAGGGGGTGGGGGGTATGGAGAGGTTAAAAAAAAGGGAAGGGAAGGGTGGAGGAAAAGAGAATAGGGAGGTAGGGTGGGGGGGGGGTATGGAGAGGTTTAAAAAAGAAAGGGAAGGGAGGTAGGCAAGGGTGTGAGGAAACAAGGCAAGCGGTTGTAAGAAAAGGGTGAAAGAAGGTAAAGATTAGGGGAAGGAGGTGGGGAAGAAAGGGAGAAGGGAGAAGTTTGGGGTATGGAGAAGTAGGGCAAAGTAAGAAGAAGGAAGGTGGGGTTAGAAGGCAATAGGTAAGGCGTAAGGTCAGAGGTTGAAGGCAAGTGGATATTGATAGGAGAGTGATAAAAGGAGATTAGAGTCAGGGAAAAGGAAGAAAGAGGAAATGTAGAGAGAAGTAGAGAACAAAACATGGTTTGAAGAAAAGATTTGAAAACATGGCGGAGTTGAGAAAAAGGGTTAGAAAACATGGCGAAGTTGAGAAAAAGGGTTAGAAAACATGGCGAAGTTGTGAAAAAGGGATAGAAAATATGGCGGGGTTGAGGGAAAGGGTTTGAAAACATGGCGGAGTTGAGAAAAAAGGTTAGAAAATATGGCGGGGTTGAGAAAAAAGGTTAGAAAATATGGCGGAGTTGAGAAAAAGGGTTAGAAAACATGGCGGAGTTGAGAAAAAAGGTTAGAAAATATGGCGGAGTTGAGAAAAAGGGATAGAAAATATGGCGGGGTTGAGGGAAAGGGTTTGAAAACATGGCGGAGTTGAGAAAAAAGGTTAGAAAATATGGCGGGGTTGAGAAAAAGGGTTAGAAAATATGGCGGAGTTGAGAAAAAGGGTTAGAAAACATGGCGGAGTTGAGAAAAAAGGTTAGAAAATATGGCGGAGTTGAGAAAAAGGGTTAGAAAATATGGCGGGGTTGAGAAAAAGGGTTAGAAAATATGGCGGGGTTGAGAAAAAGGGTTAGAAAATATGGCGGGGTTGAGAAAAAAGGTTAGAAAATATGGCGGAGTTGAGAAAAAGGGTTAGAAAATATGGCGGGGTTGAGAAAAAGGGTTAGAAAACATGACGGAGTTGAGAAAAAGGGTTAGAAAATATGGCGGAGTTGAGAAAAAAGGGTTAGAAAACATGGTGGGTGGGCGGATTTTTGTTTTTTTTTATTTTTTTTTTGTTTTAGATTTTTTTATTTTTTTTGTTTTTGAGGAAAACGGAGTTTAAAAAATATGGCAGAATTGAGAAAAATGGTTAGAAAACATGGCGGAGTTGAGAAAAAGTGATAGAAAATATGGCGAGGTTGAGAAGAGGGGTTAGAAGACAAGACGATAGTGAGAATAAGGGTTATACAAACACGGACAAAAGTCTGAATGTGAACTGGGCTAGGGAACATGGCCGGGTTAAGGGAAAAGTTTAAAAAAAAGAAAAGACGAGGTTGAGGAAAGGTATTAGAAAACAAGGCAAGGTTAAGAAACGGGGTTACAGAAAACAAAACAAAAACAAAATAATAACACGAAATTGAGGAAAGGAGGCGAAAAAATGAATAAATAATAATAGTAATAATAATAATAATAATGATAATAACAACAATAACACATAAAACACAGGGAAGGGGTCACAAGAAGAAATAAGATGCAAAGATATTCTAGGACACAATGATCACCGAAAAAAAGAAAAAGAAAAAAAAAAAGCCATTGACCAGAGGGAAATTGAATGGTGAATATTGGGGTGAGGGGGAGGGGGATGGTGGGGGGGGGCCAAGAGCACCCTTGTTAAGCGACTAACCGAGCTGTGTTTCTGTCGTCACGGTGGGTTAGGGTCGTGGCTGGCAACCCTTTTCTCTTTGTGATATTCTCTCTTTGCTTTTATATGGCCGTGCAATTGGGAATGTTGTGGCAAAGTTGTAAATGTTATAAAAAGGAAAAAAGGTAACTTGCATACTTTTTTTTTTTTTTTTTTTTTTTTTTTTTTTTTTTTTTTGTCATCGTGCTGTGGAGGAGGGAGGGAGAGAGAGAGATTACTACGTGAAGTTATATATGTCTATACATATATAAATATGTATAAAGGCATTATACAAGTAGTGTGCATATTAGTATATGTACGATATATGTATATAAGATATATATAAATATATATATATATATTATATATATATAATGCTATATATATAGTTGTAGTAATACATATGTATACATATATATATATATCTTATATAGTATATATATAGTTATATATATATATATAGTTACATATATATATATATCCATATGGATGTATGTATATGTATATGTTATATAAAGTAGTATATATAGTATATATATGTATATATAATATATGTTGATATATCTATAATATATATATATATATATATATAATTATATATACATATATATATATTATATAATATATATATATATATATACTTTGGGAATTTAATGGTCGAGCAAGAGTAGTTTAAGTTTTTAACACAAAAAATAGTTGATAAACCCGGACGGTTTACTGGCCACTAATAGAAAAATATATCATTCAACATAACCTAAAACCAGATCGAAGGGGGTGGGGGGGGGTGGGGGGGGGGGGGGGGGGGGGGGGGGGGGGCGGGGGGGTGTGGGGGGGGAGTTTGAGTGGGGGGTATTTCTATGGTGGGTGGTATGACCGGTAAAGGAGTTCCTGTGGTACTGTGTGTTTTTTTGTGATTCTGTGTAATCATAGTATCTATATTATAATATATGATATAATATATATATTTTATATTTATATATATATATATATATACTATTATATATAAATAAATTATGTGATATACTTATGTAACTATGCAAATATATATGCTATGTATTATTAGTTACATACATATTATAATATATATCTTATCTATAGATATCTATATTATATATAAATATATCATATATATATATATATAATATATAATATTATATACACCAACAGTCAACACAACACACACAACCCAATTCCACAACCCACACAACACATATATACTTATATATATATAATTGTATATATATCATATACTATATATGCATATATAATATAATCTATAACTATATACTATAATTATTATATGTTTTGTAATAACATACACACACTCATTACTTAACACACACAACACACACTACAACTACACAATACAGCCACACAACAATCAAAACACACAATATCTAGTAGATAAAATAATATATAATATATATATATATGTTATATATATATATATAATAGTATATATATATATATATAAATACGCTATATATATATATATATTCTATATATATATATATCTGTATGTATGTATGTATATACACACACACA
>NW_028234436.1:20767438-20774065 GCF_977035675.1 Penaeus japonicus
CATAAAAAGGAAAAGAGAAATATAAAGAGAAGAAAAGAAAGAGGCGGAAGTGGAGGTAGGAAAGTAATTAAGAAAAGAGAAAGTGAGAAAAGAATAAAATTCCCCAAATGTGCACAAACAAGCAAAAGCTGATTTGGTTAACATATTTTTGGGAAGAAAAACAATCTCAAAAAAAAAAAAATAATAAAATAAAGAGAGAAACCTACAATTGTGAAATAGATTAAGAATAAAACATTATTTTTCTTTTCCACTCCATTGTTTATCATTTATTATTATTACTATTTATTATTATTTATTTATTTTTTTGGGGGGGACTTATTTTTGTGAGATAATTTAGAAGATAAGGATCAGTGCGGATTCATACTACCGAGGAAAAAATACTATTTAGAATTAGAGTCTACATGTGGGTTCTTAATTATAATGAATCAAGATCTGCATATGTTATAGGAGAGGGAAGGGCGAGGCACAAGAAAACCGAAAAAGAGTATATAAGTTTGTGTAGAGGGAAATGAGTTCTTTTTCTTTCTTCTCTCTTTTTTTCTCTTTCTTCTTTTCTCTTCTTATTCTCTTTTTTTTCTCTCTCTTCTCATTCTTCCTCTTCTCTAGTCTTTTTCTCTTCTTTTATCCTTCAATTCCTTACTTTTTTTTCTTTTTTTTCTTTTTTCTACTCGCCTTCTCTTTTTTTTCCTTCTCTCCTTATCTTTATTTCTCTTTCCCCTCTCTTTCCTTTCCATCCTCATCCTCTCTTCCTCTTCTCTCTTCACCTCTTTTTCTCCTCCTCCTCGACTTTCTCTCCTTTTCTCCTTCTTCTTTTTTATCCTTCCTCTCTACGTAACTTTGAAGTAATAGCATGGCTTTACGTTTCGGATGAAACTTTGAAGCAAATTTAAGTGGATATATTCGTAATAAAAAGAGGGAGATATGGCCACTTGTACCCCGTAACACAAAGGACCCCCCCCCCCAAAAAAAAAAAAGAAAAAAAAAACAAAAGAAAGAAAAAATCCTTGTGATATAATCAATTTGTTACACGACACGGAAAAACAATAAATAAAAATATCAGTGGATCTCTTAAGAGGAATCAAACGGGTTTAATATGACAAGAATAGATATCGAAATGAAGTTGTTTGTAATGTATTGTAACGGAAGTGTTTTTCGAGTCAATGCATTTGTGATGGTTTACTGGGAAAAGTATTATATATATAGTATATATATATTTATATTATATATAATATTATATATATTTATATTATATACTATTTATGTTTGTGGGTGTGGTGTGTGTGGTGGGTATGTGTGTGTGTGGTGTGTGTGTGTAGTGTGTGTGTGTGTGTGTATGTATATGTTATATATTTCTATATATATATATATATTTATATATATATATATATTATATTATACTGTATGTATGTATGTATGTATGTTTTTATTGATAACCTAACACACAACACCCACTCACACACACACATGTTATATTATCATATATATTATATTTATATATATATTATATATAATATTACTTTTTTATATGTATGTATGTATGTAGTATTTATATGTTATATATGCTATAGTTTATTTATATATATATAAAATATATTTTATATATATATGATGTGTGTGTGTGTGTGTGTGTGTGTGTGTGTGCTGTGTGTGTGTGTGTGTGTGTGTGGAATTATATTAAGAAGTTAGGATTTGACAATATCTATGAGAAAAAGATAGAAGATCAGACAGACCAGTCAGATAGCGATTAGATAGATATTGAAATAGATAATAGATAGATAGAGGGAATGTGAGAGGAGAGAGAGAGTGAGAGGAGGAGAGAAGAGCAGAGAGAGGTGAGAGAGGAGAGAAAGAGAGAGAGAGAGAGAGAGAGAGAGAGAGAGAGAGAGAGAGAGACAGAGACAGAGAGAAAGAGACAGAGAGAAAGAGACAGAGGGAAAGAGAGACAAATAAGGGGGAGGCCATCAAATTCTAGAGCAGTTATCATTCCACACTTCCTTCTGGTACAGGAGATAAAGGAAAAAGGGAATTAATAATGAAACCATTATCCTTTGGTGTTAAAAAAATGGGGTTGCAGAATCTTCTGAGAGGCGCCTGTATTTTCGAGCAAATTATCTCAAATGAGGCGAGGTTGGTGCAGTATGGGGGAGGGGTGGGGGGAGGAGGGTATAGGGGTTGGAAAGGGGTAGAGGGGAGAGGTAATGGGGGAGATGTGATATAGAGTAGGGTACAACGAAAAGGGAGGGTAGAAGTCAAGTGGAAAAGGGGAGGAGGACTGGGAAGGGAGGGGAGGGGGGAGGGAGGTATGGCCATACTCGGTTGAGGGGAAAAAAATAGGGGGGAAGGAAAAATTGAGGTGGGTGGGAAAAGGGAAGGGGGGTGGGGAGGGGGGGAGGGAGGGGAGGGAGGGAGAAACTATAACCTTACACAGAGGAGGGAAAAAGAGGGTGAGCGAGAGGAGAGAGAAGGGAGGGGGGGGGGGGAGATGCGAGGGGAGAGGGAAAGGAGAAATGAGAGGGGAAAGGGAGGTGATAAAGAGAGGGAAAAGTCGTCGACATGCTAATAAACGGTGGAGGAAAAAGAGGGGAAGGGAGAAATAAGAGATAATGAAAATAAGGGTGAGGAGGGAAAGAGGGGAAACACGTCCATATAAGACAAAGGAGAAGAGGAAGAAGAGGAAAATAAAAAGGCGGAGAGAGGAGAAGGGAAGGAAAGAAGAGACGCTTATAAGATCCAACCTTAAATCTGGTAAGGGAATAAGGAAGGAGAGGAGAAAGGAGAAGCAAAAGAGAGGGGATAGAGAATAGAGGAAGGAGAGAAAAGAAAAATAGTGGAAAGGAGAAAGAAGAAAATAAAAGGAAAATGTTTTGAAGGGAGAAAGAAAGGAGTAATTAGAAGGATATTGAGAGTAAAATAAGGGGGAAGAGAATGGAGGGGGACGTGGGTGGGGGGGGGAGGATAATGAGGAGGGATGTTGTATAGAGGGTTTGGTACGGAAGTTCGTAGGTCTTGCATAAATGATTGGTAATTGATATTAAAAATAAAGTTTTGATAGGCCTAAGGGTGAGAGAAGAGGGGAGGGGGAGGGGGGGGGGGGTGGTGGTGATAACGATTAAATTATGTTGCCTACACGGAAGAATGGTATTTGTTTTTCTTTTTTGATCTTGTAAAGCATTCTTGTTGTTTTTTTTAGCTCTCTTTTTTACTCTTCTCTTTTCTTTCTTTATCTCTCTTTCTATATGTAATATATAATATATACTATCTCTCTCTTCACTCTCTCTCTCTTTATATATATATATATATATGTATAGATATATATATATTGTATATATATATTATTATATTTATGGTTTATATACATATGTAGGATATGTATATATAATATTTATATTTATATTATATATATTTATGTATATATTACATGTATATAGATAATATATCATATTTCTATATATTTATATATATATTTATATTTATATATTTATATATACTATACATATATACAAATATATTTATGGTGATAAACCATTATCACAAAAAAATGATTTATTAAAATGAGTCGACGTTTCCAGATTCATTGGATCATCTTCAGGTCTAAGGAAGGGACAAGAGTGTATATAAAGAGGGTGGGGGGGTGGGGGGGGGGGAGTAACCGGGGTGTGTGGTTTAAGAAAGTATGCGAGGACGGAGAAGGAAAACGAAGGCAGGGGCCGGACCGCGAAGGAAGGGGCAGGTCATGTCTGGTCTTCGGGGTGGAGGTCTGTGTGAAGGTGTTCGGCGTACGGTAACAAATTGAGAATTTGAGGGTAGAAGAAAGTGTCATGCAGTGATTTGCAATATATATATATTATCTTATATATATATATATATATTATATATATATTTATTTATATATTATATATCTGTATATCATAATACATAAACATTTATGAATATATATATATATATATATAATATTCTATATATATATATATATATTTATGATAGATAGATAGATAGATATAGACTTATATAGTTAATAGTATGTATGTTTATATATAAATATATTGTATATAAAATATATATATATATATATTAGATATATATATTATATATATTATGTATATGTAAATATATATTTTTATATATATATATTATATATATATGTATATGATATATATATATTATATCTATATATATACAAACAAATATCTATCTATCTTTATTATCTATTATATTATTATATATATATATATAATATTTATATATATATATTTCATATATATAAAATATGTATATATATATAAGTTTATATTTATGTATATAAATATGTTATATATATATGGTATATCTATAAATGTATTATAGTATATATACTATATATATATATAATATATAATAATATAATATATATGTATATGTTTAGATATATATTATATTATATATATATATCATATTATTATTAATATATAAACATACAAATTTTTAATTATATCCTATTAAAGATAATGTATATTTATGATATATATATATAATGTATATATTATATATATTATATATATAATGTATATATATATATATTTTATATATAAAGTAGATATATATATTATATTATTTTTAAATATATATAGTATTATTATTGATATATATATAATATATAACATTATATATAAATATTAATATATATAATATATATATATATTTATTATAATATATATACATCTATATATATATATTAAATAATTATATATATATTATAATATTATATTTATATATATATATATAATATTATATACATAATATATATATATATTTATATATATTGTCTATATATTAAATATATATATATATAAATATATATTATATAAATATAATATATTTTATATATATATATATTTTTATATATATAAATATTGGTGTTGTGTGGTGATGTGTGTTTGTGTATGTGTTGTGTGCACAAAAACAACACAAAACAAGTACATATAATCAGAGATGTGCAATACTTTGCAATATGTGTGGGTGCCTGTGATAGAGTTATATATTGTAGTATACCTATGAAGAATAACATAATAGCTTCCTAACTTAGCTCGCTGGTTATTCGAAACATCATTTTCTAATAAGTCTGAGAAAGTTAGTGATTTTAAAAACGAATTAAAATATTATAAAGTCTATTAATTTTTCAATTTCTAAACTTTGATATGTTTAATTGGTGTAAGGAGAGGAAGGGAAATACGTAATAAGAAGTTAGAATTCTGAGTTAGTTTGTGTCATTGTTTATCTTTTATGAGGAGTAAGTTTTTTATAGTTATTCGTGTTGTTTCATTTTTTTGTTCATTTGTTTCTTATTTAATTCTCTTTTTCATCTTTCTTCTCTCTCTTTTTTTTTTATTTTTTTCTCTATCTTTCTCTCTCTCTTTTTATTCTTTTATTCTTTTTTTCTTGCTCTTCTCTTTCTTCTTCTTCTCTCTTCTCTCTCTTCTCTTTTCTTTCTTTCTCTTCTTCTCTACCTCTTTTCCTCTCATACACTACACCATACTCAATCATCATTTTTTTATATATACCATTTAGATGATAAAAGATACATAAAAACAACAACAACACACAACACAAACACACACACCACCACACAACAAATATATTATATATATTTTATTATATATATATATATTTATATATATCATATATATAATATATTACATTTTTTTATATTTTTTTTATATATATATTTATATATATATATATATATATAAATATATTCCTTTCTCAATGGTGTTTGGAGAAAGGTGATCAGAAGAAACGAAGTTGTACATAAAGGAAAACTTGATCGTGGGAGGGAGGGGAGTGGGGTGTGGAGACTTGCTGTCTAAACGTGTTTGAACTGTGCCGTTGTGTGCTTGTTTGTTTGTCCAAGCAATGCGAATGTTTGTTTTGTCTATGATGAATATTGTTTTCAAAAGGGGTTGTAGTTTTACACTTCATTGTGGAAATGGGGTAGAATGTTTTTTTATCAACGTGATTCGGGATTATTTGTTGCAACGTGATGCACGGTACATCATGACGAAGATCAAAAGGCGACAGAAATGGAAAGTGCTATGACTCGTGTTAAATTAGGGGTGAGAAGAACTGTGGTGATGTTGTCACTGGAGTTTGGATGTTGTCACTGGAGTTCGGGTGTTGTCAAGGAGTCGGGTGTTTATGGAGTTGGGTGTAGCACTGGGGAGTTGGTGGTTGTCATGGAGTTAGGGTGTTGTATGGAGTTGGGTTGTCACTGGAGTTGGGTGGTTGTATGGAGTTCGGTGTGTAGTCACTGGAAGTTCGGGATGTTGGAGTTTTGCTTCAATCGAGACAAGTCGTCAATCCAAATGTGTGGTCTGGTGATGAAGAGCCTCGATTTCTTAGTCGGAAGTGCCTTCTCGCCATCTCCAATTCTCAAGGAGCCAGTGTGCGTGGATGGGATGCCAAACTAGGCTACTTTAACAGCCCAGTACTTCACCGACCAGGTCCTTCCTTAAGTCCTGGCACATCAAACCAAGTCCACACCAATTCGCCGCCGATCGCGCCTCGTGCTGCATTTGCATGCGTGTGTGTGTGCGTATACAAACACACACACACATACATATATATGTGTGTGTCCATATATAATATATAATA
>NW_028234436.1:20774165-20779165 GCF_977035675.1 Penaeus japonicus
GTGTTGTTGGTATGTGTGTGTGTGTATGTGTATCTATATGTCTATCACTATTTCTTTACGTATTTCCATTTCTCCCTCCCCCCTCTCTCTTTCTCTCTCTCTCTCTCTATCTATCTATCTACCTATCTATCTATCTATCTATCTACCTCTTTTTTCTCGGTCTCTCCATCCCTCTCTTCTACATACACACACACATACACAATACAAAACAATTACACATACAAAACAAAATCCAAACACACCAGGCGTTCTCTCATCTCAACTCACCACTCTCCTCATCTCTACTCATCACTCACCACCTGCTCCGTCATCAAATTCACTAGGATATTTTTTCACCCATCACCACACTCATCACTCTCACCACGCACGGTACTCAGCGCTCGGGATTGATGGCACTTTTGAAATATCAGGTTTCTGTTGAGAGTGGTTCGGGGTGAGAGAAAGTTTTTTTTTTTTTTTTTTTTTTTTTTTTTACAAACATGCAGAAACACATATTAATACAATCGCATACAAACACACACATAAGCACAAATAAACACAATCACCTATAACATACACACATATACATACAAACGCTATCACACACACAATCACACACAAACACATCCAAACACACACACACATACCGTAGATACACATATGTTACTTATATATATATATTATATATATTTATATATATTTATATATTATTTATTATATATAAATTTATATATATATATTATACTATAAATAGTATATATATATAATATGTATATATATATATATATAAATATATTATATATATTTATATATTTATAGTATATATATATATTTTTTTTTATAATAGAAATATATATATGTTATATATAGTTTATATATATATATTATTTTACTCGTAGATACACATATGTGTACTCTTAATATGTCATATATGTATATATATCGATATAGATATAGCTATATAGTTTGTATTTTATATATAAATATATATTATATATATATATATTATTGTTATTATATATGTATATATATATGTATATAGTATATATTTTAGATATATATCTGTGTGGTGTAGTGTGTGTGTTGTTGTGATGTAGTGTGTGTGTGTTCCGTAAATTTCTATGAAAGTTCCTAGTGCATAGCGTTTTTTGAGAGGTTTAAAGATTATTATCTTTTCTGCATACATCTATGCTTGTATTTCTTTTTTCCTCCTTTTTCATTTTTATTAAAAGCGTATTATATAAGTGATAATAAAAAAATATTTGCCGACACGTGTTCCTCGAGTTTTCTTAATGTGGTTCGTGAATTGTGTTTCTCATATTAGTTTAAAACCCCTGTTATATGTATTATTGGGAAGTCCTTCGGTTCATAATTGTAATATATAGTTTTTTTCTTTAATGGGACTGTATACACCCGAAAGATTACAGCTTTCCATATTAATTATGACAAGGGGTTGTTTATTTCCTTTTCGTATGCTCTTTCTCTTTCACATCTGGCTTGCCCATCTGTAATTTTGTCTGTGATTTTATGCATCACTCTCCTCGCTTTCTCTCTTTTTTTCTTTCTCGGCTCTCGACACTTCACTTTAAAGGGTTAATCACCTCCGATCCCTAAGGGCCGCCTCCCTCCCTTACCGAGCTTGACCTTCCTCCCTCCATCCTCCCTCCCTCACGCCACCTCCCTTTCTTTTAATCCCCTTCACCCTCCCTTCCTCCACTTCCCTCCTCCCTTCTCCCCTCTTCCTCCTTCCCTCTCTTTCCCTCCCTCCCTCCCTCCCTCCCTCTTTCCCTCCCCTTCACCCTCCCTTCCTCCACTTCCCTCCTCCCTTCTACACTCTTCCTCCTTCCCTCCCTTTCCTTCCCTCCCTCTCTCCCTTTCTCTCCCTCCCCTTCACCCTCCCTTCCTCCACTTCCCTCCTCCCTTCTACACTCTTCCTCCTTCCCTCTCTTTCCCTCCCTCCCTCCCTCCCTCCCTCCCCTTCACCCTCTCTTCCTCCACTTCCCTCCTCCCCTTCCCTCCTCCCCTTCCCTTCTACCCTCTCCCTCCCTTCTACCCTCTTCCTCCCTCCCTCCCTGTAACCCCAACTATCCCTTTTTTTTCTTCTTTCTCTCCGCTAAAAAAAAAAAAAAAAAAAAAAAAAAAGACTCACGATCAAAGGCAGTCCGAAACCTGGAATCAAAAGAGAGATGTAGCACAATTCATTAGTACATTAGTAGCCATAAATCGAGCTCAGCAACCTGTACTTTTCACCCGCGCCGAAGTGCCTGCAACTTGGAGACAGCTGGCAGTCGTTGAAGGCGGTACGCGAGCCAGCCCTGTCATCAGAAAGAGAGAGAGAAAAAAAGGGAGAAGAATAATAGGAAGAAGAGGGAGAAAGAAGGAAATAGCGGGGTGGGGGGGATGATGAGGGAGTTTATGGAGGAAGAAGGAGGAGGAGTGGATGAAAGAAAGGGAAGGAAGAGGAAGAGGAGGAGGAAAATGGGAGGAGAGAAGAAGAAGAAGAAGAAGAAAAAGAAAGAAAGAAAAGAAAGAGGGGAAGATGAAAAACGACGGAGAGATGGAGGAAAAACGGAAGAGAGAAGATGAAGAAAAAGAAAGAAAAAAAAGAGATAAAAAGGAGAGGGGAAGAAGAAAAAAAGGAGGAAGGGAAAGGGAGGGAGAATTAAGTGAAAAACGATATGAGGATGGAGGAGTAAGAGATGAAGGAAAATAAGGAAGGGAAGAAAGAGGCGGAATAGAGGTAGAGGAGAGAGGAGGGGAAACAAGAAGATAGAAAAGAAAAAAAAAAGTAAGAACAGGGTGATAAAGAGGGAATAAAAATAAAGATAATAAGAAGGAGCAGAATAGAGATAAGAAAAATAAGAATAAGAAAAGTCTGAAGTAAAGGAGGAGGATGTCATGAAAGCCAAAAAAAAAAAAAAAAAAAAAAAAAAAAAAAAAAATAAAACAAACCCAAAAAAAAAAAAAAAAAAAAAAAAAAAAAAAAAAAAAGGGGAGGGGATAAGAAGAGGAAGAAAACAACAATAAAAGCGACGGTAAAACACGTACATGAATACAAGGAAATAGAAATAGAAATGCCACAGAAAGCAAAAAACAAAAGAGGAGAGGGGGGGAGGGGATGGGCCGCGGATTGCGGGGAGGGGGGTGTAAGGCGGGCAGACCCAGCCTACCATACATCTACACCTCCTCACAACACCCACACCCCCACCCCCACCACACCCCCAACCCCTCCCTCACCTGGGATGGGGGCGAGAGACGGCGGAGGGGAGCCGACCTGGGGCCGTAGGCCCGGGCGGGCGCGCGGGCGTGGATCTGGGGAGGGGGCCAGGGCTGACGAGAGGGAAGGAGGGGTGGGAGGAATGGGGCAGATGAAGGGGGAGGGGGAGATTGGGGGGGGGAGACAGAGCTGGAGGAGAAGTAAGGGGAGGTGGGCGCGGGGTGAGGGGGAAATAGGGGAGAACAAAATAACATCGCAGCCGTGGCGCCTCCCCCCTCGGACCGGCTAGCTACTACGAACAGAAACCAGAACAACGTCCCCCGCCGGATTACCCACCCACCACCAATCAAAGGAAGAGGCGGGGGAGGTGCGGGAGGGGGAGGTGGGTCTTAAATAATAATAGTGCCAAACGGGGACGAAATACAAAGAAAAAGACAGTGATTATCTTAGACGAATGGGATAATGGAAAACGAAGAAGAGGAAAGAGAAAGAGAAGAGGTATATAAGAGGAATTATAAAGCTTGCTGGGAAAGATTATTTTCTCATATATAGAATTTTCAGAACATAATGTATGTGCACACAGGCTAACAAACGCACACAGGACACGTAAACTGCGCATATAAATTCAATATGTTGATTTGCAACATAATGGCTTATCTAAAAATATATTTTCGCACACGCACGCACACACACACACGCAAATACAAGCACACACACAAGCATGCACACAAACACGTACAAATACACACACACAATACTACACACACACACATACCACACACACACACAAGCTTACACACAAACACACACACACACAAACCCACACACGCTCATACACATAATCACTCTGGAAATTCACTAGCGTGACTTTAAACCATTATAACAACCACTAATCTACACTACTGAACTTCATGTGTAATAAGTTTCAGTTTCAGTTATTTAGGAATCTTTAATAAAGTGAGAATAGAAAAAAAAACTTTTTATCAATAAGGTACATGCATTGTAATGTTAAGAAACCTGTTCTCATCTCTGTCTCTCTCTCTCTCTCTCTCTCTCTCTCTCTCTCTCTCTCTCTCTCTCTCCCCCTCTCTCGCTCTCTCTCTTTCTCTTTCCCTCTCTTCCTCTCCCTTGGTTATTTTCTTGATGTGTCCTTACTTTTCTCATCATTAATATCATCATTACTATTACTACTAATATCCTTTTTTATCATCATTTTTATGTAATCATCATTATCATAATGATGATAATGATGATCATTATTATCATCATTATTTTTATTGCCAGCATTAATATTATTGTTATCATTCAAATTTTCATTGTCATGATTATCATAATCATCATTACTACTAACACTGTCATAATGATACTGATAATAATAATCGTTATCATTATTATCATGAAAATGATTATTGTTATCCTTACCCTCATCCTATTATCATCATTATAACTGCGATCATTATCATTGTTATTATTCTCGTTATTTTCATTATTCTTTTTGTTTTTATTATGATTTCCATTACTCTTACAATAATTGTCATCACAATCATCATTATCAGTTACTTTATTATCCTTACTACTACCATTCTTGATATCATTCTCATTATCTTTTTTTATGATAACAACTAACAATCTTATAATCATTTAAATTATTATATAATTATCATATAATTATTATATAATTATTATGCCCCTTTTTCAGGCAGAATGAAATATATGGAATAGTATTGTGTTTGTCAACGAATAAGGAATTAAACTGGGCTATGATGTAATGGACTGTAAGTCAAATAATCTGCGTGTGCCAAAA
>NW_028234436.1:20784165-20786665 GCF_977035675.1 Penaeus japonicus
GAGAGAGGAGAGAGAGAGAGAGAGAAGAGGGGAGAGAGAGAGATGAACGGAGAGAGAGAGAGAGGAGGAGAGAGCAGTGAGAAGAGACGAGAGAGGAGAGAGAGAGAGAGAGGAGAGAGAGAGGTGGAAGAGAGAGGAGATGAGAGAGAGAGAGAGAGAGAGAGAGTGTGAGGACGGCCCTGATCAGGTAGAGAGAGAATCAGATTCAGAGAGATTCAATCGAGAATAGAGAGAGGAGATGGGAGAGAAGAGGAGAGAGTGGAGGATCAGAAGAAGAGTAGATAGAGAGAGAGAGGTTAGCTCTGAGATTGACGAGGAGATCCGAGCCAGAGATCTACGAGAGTATAGAGAGAGAGAGAGAGAGACGGGCGAGAGAGAGATGAGAGAGAGAGAGAGAGAGAGAGATGAGAGGGAGCGGGAGAATGGAGGAGAGAGATAGAGAGGGAGGAAGTGAGAGTTGAGAGAGAGAGAGAGAAGAGAGAGTGGAGAGAAGAGGTGCGAGAGCGAGAGCGGGCGAGGAGTGCTAGATGAGAGGTGAGAGAGTGAGAGAGGATGAGAGAGAGAGAGAGTGAAGACGAGAGAGAGAGAGAGAGGATAGAGAGAGGAGAGGAGAGAGAGGAGAGAGGACCTTCGAGACAGGAGATTCGAGGTGAGATGCAGGAGAGAAGAGAAGGATGAAGAGAGGAGATGAGAGCCGATCCGAGAGACAGAACAGAGAGAGAGAGACACAGAGAGAGAGAGAGAGAGAGAGAGATGGAGATGAGAGGTGAGAGGAGGAGAGAAGAGAGAATAGAGAGAGAGAGAGAGAGAGAGAGAGAGGAGAGAGGGAGAGCAGAGGAGAGAGAAGCGAGTTGAGAGAGAGGTGAGAGAGACGGCGAGTGAGATAGATTGACGGAGAGAGAGAGAGAGAGTGTGGTTGAGAGAGAGAGAGAGGGAGAGGAGAGAGGAGCGGAGAGAGAGAGAGTAGAGAGAGGTGAGAGAGGAGGAGAGAAGAGGAGGAGAGAGAGAGAGATGGGTATGTGAGATGAGTGAGAGAGAGAGAGAGAGAGAGAGAAACCGAGAGGGATGAGGAGAGTAGACCGAGAAACGAGCGGAGAGAGAGAGAGAGGATGAGAGAGAGAGGAGAGAGAGGAGAGGAGAGAGAGAGGAGTAGAGAGAGAGAGAGAGAGAGAGAGGAGTAGGACGTGGAGGTGATGAGAGGGAGATGCAGAGAGAAGAGAGGAGGAAGATGAGAGAGAGAAGAGATGGAGTTTGATGAAGGACGAGAGAGAGAGGAGATGGGATGACTGAGGAGAGAGAGAGAGAGAGATAGAGAGAGATTGAGAGAGAACGATTGAGTGTTGAGAGAGAGCACTGGAGAGGCCGATAGGAGACAGAGAGAGGAGGTGGAGAGAGAGAGAGCTTAGATGAGAGAGAGAGAGAGGAGAGATGAGAGGAGAGAGAAGAGAGAGAGAGGAGAGAGAGAGAGAGAGAGAGGGAGAAAGAAGTGTGTGAGAGAGAGAGAGAGAGAGAAAGAGGAGAGAGAGGAGAGAGAGAGATGGAGTGTGTGGAGAGAGAGAGAGAGGGGAGAGAGAGAGAAAAACCGAATAAAACAGAGACGAGAGATGACATGTGGAAGTAGGAGAGAGACGAGAGAGAGGCGACGGAGAAGAGAGGAGAGAGAGGAAGAGAGGGGAGGAGGAAGATGAGAGAGAGGAGGTCTGGGGGGTGAAGAGAGAGGGTGAAAGGGGTGAGTGATGAGGGGGGGAGGTTGAGACAGAGAGAGGAGAGAGAGAAGATGAGATGAGAGAGAGAGGGGGAGAGAGAGATAGAGGGAGAAGAGAGAGAGAGAGAGGAGAGAGGGAGGAGAGAGAGGGATGAAAGAGAGGAAGAGGGAAGAGACGAGAGAGAGAAGAGAGGAGATGAAGTACTAGAGGAGAGATAGAGAGAGAGAGAAAGAGAATATCATACAATTTACATTCTTTCATTTAGAGAGGGTGGGTAGCGAGAGAGTGTATGAGCATCGAGGGTGAGTGTGGTGTTAGAGAGGTAAAGTATTGATGGAGAGGGTGAGGGAGAGTTGGAGATAGAGTGAGGGAAGAAGGGTGTGCTTAAATGGGGGGAGGATTTGAGACGAGAGTGTGAGTGGGGAAACTTGAGAGATCGACGCAGGAGATTAGTACAAGAGAGAGAATACGATGAAGAAGAAAAATAAAAATAAAATGAAAAAAAAGAAGAAAAAGAAATAGTAGTAAAACAAAAAGTAATAGAAGGAAAATATGAGTATGAAAAGGAGAAAGAAAGATGAATAGATATAGTAGAAAGAAAGAAAGAGAAGAAAATGCGAAAAAGAAGGAGAACAAAGTATAGGATGAGAATAAGAGGAAGAACATATAAACAAAAACAAAAAAAAAAAAACAAAAAAAAAAAAGAAGATAAAAAGGAGAAGTATGAACAAAGAAAGAAAGAATAAATGAAAGAAAAGAAGAAGAAAAGTGAAAATGAAGAAAACAAAACAAAA
>NW_028234436.1:20816665-20824165 GCF_977035675.1 Penaeus japonicus
TATATATATATATATATATATATATATATATATATATACTATATATATATTATACTATATATATATATTATATACTATATATATATATATATATATATATATATAGTTATATATGTATATATATATATATATATACTATATATATATATATATATATATATGTTAATATATATATGTGTGTGTGTGTAGTGTTGTGTGTTGTGTGTGTGGTTGTGTGTGTGTGTGTGTGTGTGTGACAATATTATATTTATATAAATATATCATATATATATATATCAATATATATTCCTACTACCTATCTATCTATCTAGCACGCGATCTAGCTATCAATCTACCTACCTACCCTCATCCCCAGTGTCTCCCTATCTATATAAATATAATTCATCTATCTATCTATTTATCTATCTATCTATCAATCAATCTATCTATCTATCAATCTATCTATCTATCGACCTATCTATCTATTTATCCATCTATCTATCAGTCTATCTATCTATCAATCAATCTATCTATCAATCAATCTATCTATCAATCTATCTATCTATCTATCTATCTACCTATCTGTCTATCTACCTATCTCTGCTTATATATAAATCTAATTTCTACCTGAACCGAGACATACAACAAACTTGCGGCGCGCGTATACGACTTAATGAATAATCCTCTGCAAACTCTTAATTAACTTTCCAAGAAATCACAGTTTGTGAAGCTGAGAATGAAATACGCTAGATTACGGATTATCTTTCCTCTTTTGAATATGCAGCGGAATCTTTGATGTCTTGTGATTTTATTTTTTTTTCTTTTCTTTTTTCAGATTATATATATGCACACACACACACACACACACACATGCACACGCACGCACACACACGCACACGCACATACATACACACACACACACATACATACACACACAATCACACACACGCACACGCACACGCACACATATATATAACATATATATATGCGTGTGTTTATACATATATCTATCTATCTATCTATCTATATATCTATATATATATATATATATCTATATATATGATATATATATACCTGTATGTGTATTAATATTTTTTTTTTTTTTTATATATTATCTAATATATATATATATATATTTATTTACCTGTATTATATATATATATATATTATATATACCATATATATATACTCTATCATATCATATTCTATACATTTAGATATATTATATTATCTATCTAATCTATAATATATACTATTACACATTATATATATATATATCTCAATCTATATGATATATATATACTGTATGTCTATTATACTTTATATATATATATACATAGATAATACATATATATATATATATTTTATATATATATATATATTATATTTATTAACATATATATATATTATATATCTATATATATGTTATATATATTGTATGTATATAATGTATATATATATATATTTATATATATATATATATAATATCAAATATATATACATATATTTTTAGATATTTATATATATATTATATATATTTTATATATCTATAATATTGATTATATTATACCTGTATGTATATATATAAATATATATATATATATATTATATTATATATATAACATTTTATATACATATATATATATATATATATATATATATATATATATATCTATATATATCGATGATATAAATTCCACACACACACACAACACAACACACAAATTTCACTACACACACACACACACACACATCACACACACATCTATAGATATATATATATATATATTATATTTAATATATATTCTACATAATATATCGATATATATATATATATATATATATATTATATATTATATATATATTTTATATCATAATCATATCTGAAAAAACATATCTCTACCCATATAACCCCCCCCCACACACACACACATAAACACATCCTCCAGTAATTCACCAAAGAGGTTTTGGTCTTGTTTCCTGGAAGAGTCTCCACTAAAACACTTTCTCAAGATGTCAAGCGCTACTTGTGACATTTTCTGGAATTTACGTTGGATCTTGAGGTTTTTTTTTTCTTCTTTTTTTTTCTTTCTTTCTTTCCTTTTTACTAACTCCATTCTCTGAGAAGGAGGATAATTTTGTTATACTTTGTAGGTGGGAATGTTTTCATATTTGTTTTTTATTTACTTTTTTTTTTTTACTAGCATTATTATCATTATGAATGTTATTATCATTTTCATTTTATCATTGTGATACTCATCGTTATTATCATTATGGTCATCATACTTATCATCTTTATTATTTTTGTTATCACCAGTGTCATCATTAATATCATTATCATTATCATTATTACCATCATTATCATTATCATCATCATAATCATTGTTATTATCATTATCATCATCAATATCGTCATCATCTTTATCATTATTACCTCAGCAAAATAATAACAAGAACAAGATAAAAAAAACACCACCGTGATTGTTTACAACAACAATCCAGCCAAGATAAAGCCAAACAAACACAGCAAACAAGAACAGCAAAGACAATCATCTCTACACATAATCCAGGATGTTTGTCTCTCTCTCTATCCCCAAAGTTATTAATATCCTGTAACGCTGTTTCCCAATACACTTAAGATATTACGAAGTTGAAATTCTTGCCCGGACAGCTGTGAAACTTTCCTGTCCTCTTGGGAATTGTCTCTCGCAACTTAGCCAAGGTGTGACGCAAACAGGGACACCGACATAGGTTGGTTGTAGACGTAGGGTAAAGATGCACGTACATGTATACGAGTAAATACATATATAAGGACATGCGATTGCATAAGCACCCTCCCCACACACACATACAGACACACAAAATTATTCACACACACACACACAAACATACCCGTACATTCGCATGCAAAAACACACACACAAAAGAAAACATTCACACACACAAAAATACACACACACTCATTCACACACACACACAAAAAAAATAACACACACACACACAAAATTACACACACACTCATTCACATACACAAAAAAAACATTCACACACACAAACACAAACACACGCACACACACACACACACATTCATGCAGACGCTCTCACACATAAAAACACATATTCTCACACACGTGTAAGCGCATTTTTAATAACATATTCATATTGTGCTTTTGACTGAATTATTAGCGCACTTGCTTAAATACATTTGGTTATATATTCAGCATTCATGGCGTAATTGCATGAACGTATTAACAGTAAACTAAATATAGCTAAATCTCACGACTTATATTTCTTACAGAATGTTCATTTCAAAGGAGAAGTAGCTGTTAATTTTCGTTTTTTCTTTTAATCTCTGGCTAGATAATTAAACATCTGGATAGCATTAGAAAGTTATTCTGATTGATGTTATTAACATAATTTTCCATTTTTCTTTTTAAATTCAAATAAAACAATATTGGGTGATCTTTCTACTTCTAGTTATCAATCATGGTAAGCATTTTGACTATTGGTATAAATACTTCTGTACCAATTAGTAACACACACAAGTTCTACGTTTTGAATTTTGAATTATAAAAAATCGTAACGATAATATCGTTACTAACAAACCATGTTTTTTAGGGAATTAGCATTGTCCGCCATAGTTTAGAATATAAATAATCTTCGATTGTTAATTACATAATCAACTATGAGCGCATGCTTGTGATTTATCATGCTTGCAAAATATCAATAAGGGAAGGAAAATCTTAATACTTTTCAGAACTCGAATCTTCTAGAATGCTGCTGTGACGTCACGGGATATCCGGCCGTTCATAACCATATTTCTAAACTTACAACACGAATAACGTTTTTTTATCCAATAATTTCTGTTCCTTCCTGCTAAGTTATGTGATTTATATTTGTTAGTCCCATTTGATCATTTAAGAAGAGGAGATATGCTACGAGCCAATGGAAAAAGGGACTATCAGGATTTTGAAGTTTAAGAGACCGCAGGGTCAAATGGACGCTACGCTAATGTCGTTAGTTAGGTGTCTCTCAGGCTCATGGTCAATTTCTGTAATATTAAGCATTAAGAATCGGACATAGGAACTTTATTAAACCCAAGAATTTATCCCAAAAGCTGAGAACTCGGACGCTAAGCCATATTTTACCTACCCAGCTTGTGATAGCATACTCCTACTTATCAATCTCTATATACTTTGTTGTGTACGATTATCACTTTCCTTTGCCTTTTGGAGGAACGTTGTATCATTCCATAGTCGCTCAGGCATTATTAGAAGTATCAAACAACATCAACTACTATGGGAAAGTGTGGTGTGACCGTTGGTGTCTGGATAGTTCAGTGGTTACGCGGCGGCTTCTCATCCCCGTGGGCGTCAGATCGAGCCCCGTCCAAGCTCGTGAGTTTCCACTGTCACCTAGCGGTTACTACTGTGGCTGGGTATCACAGTGGGTAAGGACCAAGCTCAGATCAAGTTAACGTTCGTTAGCACACTCTCTCATGAGTGAGGACTCAATGACACAGGTGGGCTCGCCATAGTGTATGTAAGCCCGGCGAAGCAGTTGCTCCCAATTTCAAATTTGGTTTATCTTTATCGTTGGTGTCTGCCTCGTGGCTTTCTTGTGTAATACCGGACCGTAGGTTGGTGGGATTTTCCGTTATTTGTGTAGGTTTTCTTTGGGCGGAACGGATTTCCTGTAAATACGTAACCCTGATTTATTTTTCTATCTTCTAATCCTGGTGTCTTATTTTCTGTGGTAGATCAAATTATTTGAGAGTGTTTATATTATTAGTTTCTCATGGATTTCTAACTGCTGACTTAATCTGTATTTATATTCCGTTTCTTTTGATTGCTTATTAATAACAACTATATGAATTCTCTATCGTGTTCATATTCACTCACACATGTGTATCAATAAACATATCGATGATCCAAAACTCATCATTCAGGGATGAGGAAAACCATGATGATGAGGAAGTAAACACTAGGTTGTCCATCTTTTCCATCCGTTATTTTTCATCTCCTTTTGTTTAATTATTTACGAATTAATTAGGTTTCCAGCCATTTCATTTACTTGCTAAGTCATCGCGTGTTTAATTTTGTTGCCCACCCTTGCGTAAAGTTAAGCTCATTGAAAAATCTCCGAAGTTAACGTGAAAGGAAACCATGTTTACAAGGCCGATTTAAATCACTGGATAAGAATTAACGTGAGACAGAAAGAAATCAGTTTGTGTTAATCCAACTAACTTTCAATTAGGGAATAAAATTAATCAGAGGTAGTCAATTAGGTAGAGAAGAACAGGACACGACACTGGTGGCAGCGCACACACACACACACAAAAAAAAAAAAAAAAAAAAAAAAAAGTGAAGGGGGGGGGGGGGGTGCGATACATGACGTCATAATCATTACGAATTTATTTGAGGAAAACTAATGGAGACACTTAAAGAAAATGATTAAGTCACTTGAGGAAAAATCATAAAAAAGAAACAGCAAGCAAAAGTGGTGGAGGTTAGACTGGATTAGTAATTTTCCGAGAGAAAGGGTAGTTCCCACACCCATGTCCTGTGAAGATAGAGAGATAGATATCTTTGGAAACTTAATGGCTGGGAATGAATCTCGTATTTCATGTCTGGGTTTAAATAGATTGCCCTTGATTAGTTCAGCTTAGGTGGAAAATTATTAGCATTATCTTCCTCATTATTAGCTATGTTCTATTGTGTTATATTGATTAGGTTAAGTATTATTTTGATTATCGTTATCAATATCATAATGATTATTATTTTCATGATGATTATTATTATTGATATAATCTTTGTAATTGTTATGTATTTAATCATTGTTATTATTGTAATTATTATTGCTATCTTTTCTTTTGTTATTACAATTATCATTATATCATTATATATATATATATATATATATATATATATATATATATATATATATATATATATATATATATATATACACATATATATATATATAAAGAGAGAGAGATTTACACATCAATGTATCCATCCATCTTTATCTTCACTTTTTTACTCTGCTATCATCTCTCCCTCTCCACTCCCTCCTCCCTCTCTTAAATTTACCCTATCCCTCCTTCTCCCTCCTTCCCTCCCTCCCAACTTCCCCCCTCCCTCTATTCACTTTATCTCTATTTCCCTTCCTCTCTGCGTCCCCTCCCTCCCTCCCTACCTCCCCCTCCCTCTATTCCCTTCATCTCTCTCTCCCTCTCTATCCCTCCCTCCCTCCCTCCCTGCCTCCCCCTCCCTCTATTCCCTTTCTTTATCTCTCCCCTGCCTCCCTCCCTTCCCTTTCCCCCTCTCTCCCTCCTGCCTCCATCCTCCTCGCCCTCCCCTCCCTCTAGTCCCTTTATCTCTCTCTCCCTTCCTCCCCCTCCCTCTATTCCCTATCTCTCTCTCTCCGTCTCTCCCTGCCTCCATTCCCTTCACCCTCCCCCTCTCTCTATTCCCTCTCTCTCTCCCTTCCTTCCTCCCTCCCCCTCCCTCTATTCCCTTTATCTCTCTCTCCCTATCTCCCTATCTCCCTCCTTCCATTCCCTTCCCCTCCCTCTATTCCCTCTCTTTCTCTCCCCGTCTCTCCCTGCCTCCCCCTCCCTCTATTCCCTTTATCTCTCTCTCCCTGTCTCCCTATCTCCCTCCCTCCATTCCCTTCCCCCTCCCCCTCCCCCTTCTTTATAACGCACACCCATGCCGTGCATATTCCGTATATCCAGAACCCCCTTGGTCGTCCATCTCCGCATATAGTCTTCATAAACACGTACCCGCCCAGAAAAGGGAGATTTTGTGGGCGTGTGGGCGGCGGAGGTGTGTTTCATTATACGCCTAATAGTATCACATGTGTTGTTTGGTGCTGAATTCATCGGCGGGCGTGAGCGTGTGTGAAGGTGATGTTCTGTGATGATAGTATGATGCAATAATTATGATGTGAGGGTTTTCATTGCAACGATGATGTGATGATAATGTTGCGAAATGATGGGATAGGTGTGATGTAATAATGATGGAATAGGTGTGATGTAATAATGATGGAATAGGTATTGTGTAATGATGACGGTATGACAACCATGTCATAGATATGGGATAGTCATTATGCAATAATTATGGTGTCACGATGCAACGGGATTTACGATGTTTATGATTTGATTTTGATTTTGATATGTTTATTCATACTATATACATTGTATACACATGAATGTTTATGAGCCACAGGTTTTGTAAATGGCGTCTTTTGTTAATGACAGACACATAGTTACGTTTGAGTTTTATGAGGAACATCACAGTTCGAATTCCTGTTTAATGTAGCGGAAAATAATTATCTCAGGAGGGTGGGATGGGGTGGGGTGGGGTAGGGGGGGAGCGAATGACATAGGGGAGGGTGGGGAGAAGGGGATGGGGGTGGATGTGTGAGGGAAGGTGAATTGTGATGGGGTGGAGGGGGGGAGGGGGGGAGGGTATGAGTCATGAGGAGTATGGGGAGGGGTGTGGGGTGTGGGTGTGA
>NW_028234436.1:20864165-20871665 GCF_977035675.1 Penaeus japonicus
ATCCTTCAGAAACAATCTGTTCAACCTATGCCTCGCTGTTGACACGAGTCCTGTGTTATCATTTCTGTATGAGTTTAGAGCATGAAGTGAGGAGAGGGAGTCTGTAATGATGACGGAGTACTATCCCCGTGCGATCGGCTATCTTAAGAGGAGCAAGTAAAGCGAACAGTTCTGCGTGCAGGAGGGACGCCCAGTTGTTGAGTCTGAAACCAGCATCGCCTAATCCTTCCAGTGGCATCGCATACGATTGCAGCGAATGGGCTGAACCTCTTGTCCGACACCCTCTGCTGTGTTCTGGAATTACCGACCCATCAGTGAAAATAAGTTGTTTTATCTCATATTCTTGCTTAATCTCGTGAATTTGCTTCAGAATGTCCTTTCTTACTTTAGCTTTCAGGTGGGCGTGGTTTCCAATTTGTTTTTTTTGGAGGGACACTTGCTTTGATAATGTCGAAGTATTTTATCTCCCATGGCGGAACAGAATGTTTTTGAGGGATGCCTTTACAGAACTCTATCATATTATGGTTTCGAAGCTCTGAGCATGTTTTCTTGACCCAAGCAGATCTGTGGCGCCCGTGGAAAGGCAATTTAACAAAGCAATCCTCATTCCTTGGCTATACTATCATCTGACGATCTTAATAATTTTATTGCTGTCATTGTGTTGATTTCTGTGATCCTACAGTAATGCTTGGCAATCCGAGTTCTTTCCTCATGTTCAAGACCTTAGTAGTATTTGGAACATCCCAGCCCGATTATCCTCATTGCCACATTTTGCATTACTTCTAGCCTTCTAATTGTTCGGGATGCTGTGTTTATTAGAGCAGGTGCAGCATAAACAATGAGGGGTCTTATGTAAGCTGTATACATCACTCTTACAATTCGACTGTTTGCCCCCGAAGTTACATTATTGCCAGCAACTGCTCGTAGGGCAGCTAGTCTACTCTTACATTTTTGATTGATCACCTCAACATCTTCGGCCGTATGTGGAATATTTACTCCGAGATATCGAAATGATTCAACCTGAGCTATACTATCACTATCTATAGTGAACTGTTTATCTCGATCTTTTACATTGTGACTATATACCTTGGTCTTATCTATTGAAATAATCAATCCTAGTTCATTGCAGACCGTCGATATTGTCTGCAGTGCACATAAAACAGTCTTGATAATTTCTAGCATGAATCAGTATATCATCAGCATAGCTTATGATCGTGGCATTGGTTGTTGTTTAAAACGTCTGATAAGGGAGTTTACCAATACGTTAAATAACAGAGGGCTTAGGACTCCCCCTTGGGGGGCCGGGTTGCCGAGCGACATGACTTCTGTTCGCTCTTATAGCCTTGAAACACTACGGCTGATTGCCTATTCTGGAAGTATCCATTGATCCACTGTAATATACGACCCCGATTCCCATCAGGCTAGTTCGTGTAGGATTATTTGCCTATTTGCTGTATCAAATGCAGACTTCAAATCCAGGAAAATAGTGAACCCATTGCCTCCAGAATTGACAGGAATGTTGTTATACAATTTGAACACTCTTGTCTGCATAAATCCATAAAGAGCTGGCGACATTTTATCTTTGATTCTAAATAATAGCCGATATTAGTATGATCCTCTTTCAAAAGTTTTACAAAGGCAACTAGTTAAGGAAATCGGTCTGTATTCCCCAGGATTATTTGTCTTTGGTATTGGTGTTATAATACTCTGCGTCCAGGATATTGGTAGCACACCCTTTTCATAAATGAGTCGGAACAATCGCCTTCTAGAACAGGATCACCAGGGACATTTCTGAGTAGTCTAATGACGTCATACGTGATGCCATCCTCGCCAGGAGCTGTTGAATTTCCTCTGGTGAGAAAGAGGGCAGCATCAAGCTCCGGAGTAAACTCAGTAAACGAAACATCGCAATCATCATAGACTGCTCAATCATCGAGTCAATCAATTCCCTCATGCCTGCATAAGATTCGCGTCCGTATAAGAGAGCAGCTGACTCACTATTCTCAGTGAGTCAGGGCTGGAGGATCCTAGCCATATCTAGTTGATGAGGCTCATTGATGCTTTTTCTCGAGGGAATTTGGTATGTGCGATTTGAGATACGAAGTGTCTTTTTCCCTTTTATCCTAATTAATATCCTCCCATGCTTTTTCCTATGGGTGTTGAGTTTATTTAGTGAATTGACAAATTTCTCCCATTTTTTCTTGTTGCAATAATTCGACTCTGTCTCGAAAACGTTCTTGAAGAGCTCCTGAAAACAGTTCCAGTAAGGGAGCTGTATCTGTTTCTTCTGTATGCCCTAACCAATCTTTCGAGCAGTGTGTTTTAAGCGTTGATGTAATAGAGAATCTTTGTTATTGCTATATACGTTACGAGGGAGGGCCGCCTGAGATTTCTTTACATTCTTTGATTGCAAATGTCTTGGATACTCGTGTATCCTTAGAGACCAGCAATACATCATTGAAGCTACATGGGCAGGAGACTGGAGTGTTAATAATCTCGCGTACTCAGTCGTCAATATACTGGTGTTGTTGGGGGGGGTGGGGGACGAACAAAATTCAATTATCTTGTCAACTGGATTTTTATCCTCCTCCTCTTAAAAATCAACTTAGTACGGTGGGAAGACTGAAGACGCACTTACATAGGGAACCTTTTATCTCACCGACAAGTAGCAGCAAAATGATCGGACATTAGGTTCGTCAGATAATCCTGGATGTATGGCCCGGTGTCATACAAATGAAAACCCAATACATCGGTCTCGAGAATTCTCCACATTTAAATGGAGATAGTGGGCATTCAGAGCTTTACCTGAATCATGCGAGTACAAAGTCATGCGAACTGCTTAAATCAATCTCGAGAAAGTCGGCGATCCATTTCTATTGGTGCGAACTGGGATCAGCACCGAGCTGGAGTGTGGCGACGCGTGATTAAAGTCTCCAACCATAACGGTAGGTTCTGAGTCTAATATAGCAGATCGAGCGGGGCAGCAAACTAGCATTCTATGTTCAAATAGGGATATTGCTTGTGCATACAGAATTAATCACATTAAGCGTCGGAAAGCGTTCCAATATAGGATCTTAATAATCCATGGAACTGTGTACCCTTTGACTTTGACCTATTAATGAGGCAAAAACATGTATTTGCGGCAAAGTCTTTTTGACCATACATAGTAGCACAAGGAGTTATGCGTTGGCAAGCTTGTACGATATATAGGACAATATTTTTAGGTCACATCTCCCCCTTAGATAATCTGCAATAGTCCTCAGACAAATTACATCAATGTTATCGTTATGGAACACTTTCTCGCGCAGACGGGTAATCGCTTCTGATAAGTGAAGGGCAATGTTCCAACTCAAGAGGGTGATCCCTTTATAGTTTCGTACACCTCAGCGTCATCCAGTTCTTAAACTGGGGATACGTTTTTTATTGAGAGAATTCTATGTGTTCCGAAGTGTACTATTTTTAAAGCTGGGAATAGAACTTCCTGTTTATTTTTTCTCTGATAAGTTCTTTATTTCCTAACTTAGTTTCTTTTTACTGATTTCCCACTGAATGCTCTAGGAGACAGCTTTTATTCAGTATAAGCTTTCAGCTTCGTCCTTCGTCATCCCTGCTACATTTTTTGTGCGATTCCTTTATCATTTATACCTATAATTAGTTTTCAGATTGACGTTGATCTCGGAATCTTTGTGATATTTCAATGTCTTTTAGTTGCCTGCAACGGTTTTTGTAAGAATTCACTCGTGCTTTTTATCAGAGACATAACTACACAATTTTTCTCGACATGTCCTTGACCTGTTTTATCAATCATATTCACTTATTTCACTACACATAACTGCAGGAGCACTATTAGTTTCTCTGAGTGCCTGGTTTTGCCAGTGTCTATGGTTTGTGACTGCTGGTACCTTCGCGCAGGACGTTTATATCAACTGTTTTGCCAACTGGCGAGGAACGCGAAAAGTAAAAGAAAAGAGAAGAAGAAGAAGCAAAAAGAATCCGAAGCAGCCTGGCTTGTGGACCTAATTTTCGGCCCATTTCGGTCGCTGCAATGCCAAAGCTCGGCGGAATGAGATGCATACCGGCTCCGACGACACCCTGGTGCCAGAACGCATTACACGAGCGAAAGGGTACCTACACTTGGCGCGGCAAGAAGGGCGAAAGCTGATGCAGTTGCATTGTTAGTGGTGCGCGCAATAGAACAAAGATTGTAGTCCCTTTTTGTGCTCCAGTGGCTTCTCGATAACGGACGTTATTTGCGGCCAGTCTTGATGCCAATGCTCGCACATCTTTTATTGTAAGATCAGTTTATGCACAAGAAAGAAAGCGAAAGTAAGCTTGCTACGTGGATTTTTGGTTCAACCTTATGTCAATTTTGTTGTATGCCACTCTTCTAGTGGGGATGCTTTCCTGGCGCAGATGCCCACCTCAAGTATGGTTTTTTAAATAGGTTTTAGACCTGATACAACTTTTTCAGGAGAGCCACAAGGAGTTGACTCGCCCCCAACGAGAGTGACACTGTTAAGTGTAAGCAACGCATCGAAAGGTGCAGGGGCGGAAGGGACATACAGAGAGTAGTAAGCAGATCCGCAGTGAGGACAGACGGGTAGGCCCACAGGAACCCAGAACGTTTTTTCCGGGGGGTAGGCTCACGGGGGTCCTGTAACCATTCGAGGACCCACCGACGGGACCATCTAATTTGCCCCCTTCAGGCCTTAAAGAAAGTTGGGCCCTCGCCAAGAAGAGGAAGGAAAAGTAGATCAATGGGCTTCTATTATGCTCACCTCTTGATAGGAGAACAAGTAGATGCCCAAAAATGATTAGATGTCGACCCTTGGCTGAAGTTTTGGAGCCTTGAGGTTGCTGCTGCAATGTGGTGTCGTGGAGCTGAAGCTTGAATTCCACCGTATTCCGTGTTTTTTTTTTTCAAGAAACGATCTTTAAATTACAAACTCTCTTTCCTATTTCAACCAATTATGGTAGGTGTGTTCATTCTCTCAGAAGAAAGAAAAAACGAGGAAAGAAAAAACAGAGAGAAAGAAGAAAGAAAGGGAAAGGACGAAGACAGGGATAAAGAAATGAGAAAACGAAAAAAAAAGAAACCGGACGGAAGAGAAAAAGAAAAAACAGCAGAAAAAAGATAGAGAAGAAAGAAAGAAGAAAGAATGAAAGAACGAGAGAAGCCAGATGAAAAAAAGAGAAAACGGAAAAAGAGAAAAGAAGGAAGAGAAAGAGAGTACTGAATTATGATTTTGGTGCCAAATGATGCTTTTTACGTAGGCAAGTGCAACAAGCCATAGTGTATTTCGACGTAGGCACACATCTGTGTCTTTAGACCGGAAATGGTCTATAGGCCTTACCCTCTGATCTTGACGGTATGTAAAGCCTTCCTGCACATTTTGTAGGTCGTTAAGGGCCCGTCGGTTGTTGTTGTTGCGAAGGTTTTCCGCTTTTTACCAGTGGTCCGGACTTACAGACGTTCGATATTCTTTGGGTTCTTCTTCTTGTCTTGTTTTGTCACAAGTAAAAGTGAAGAAGAAGTCCGTCGTCGTACTAAGTGTTTCGTCTTGTGGTGGGAATATCATTCAGATATCCCGTTCTTTCGGATTGCTGATACTCAGTGGTCGTTTGTGGATTTCTTTCAATTTCTATATTTGCCAGAGGGTTCCCTTCTCGCATTTCCCGTTAGGGTCGCACGTTGTGTTGCCGCTATATCCGCATTGTCGAGTGTCTTCGTTTGAGCTGCGAGTGTATGCTGGCTCTAAGTTTAACTTGTACGCAAAGGGGTTCGTTTTCCATTTCCATTCCTGGTCGGTCGGGGGCTCAGACGCCGGTATGGCAGCACTAGCCATGACGTCGAGATTTAAACCCGGGCGAGGGTATTCCCCGAATTGCCTCAGAGGTTGCCTGGGGTCCGACAAGGTAAACACAGGTGAACGCTCAGGGTATGCTGTTGTTTTGGTTGTATTGCTATCCCTCGATTTGATTGGGATTGACCCTAGCGGGTCACTCCCTGACCTCACTTTGTTGACAAGGGGCGTTATCAAACGACGCTCCGGTCCAAAAAAAGCTCGCACGCTAAAGCTGTGATCAACTCCGGTGCGAATTTCACTCAACTTTCTATCAACTTTATCACTATAGAAATTGTAATCACCATGGCATCTTATGTAGACAAAGCCGTCACTCATGGCTCACAATCTATCTGAATGAGATTCGTAAGATCTAATTGTCAGGATTATCAGGTCAACCTAGGGTCAGGTCAACTAGGTCACGACGAGAGGAACAAAAAACACGTCTGCTCTGTGAGAATCGCTGGCTCTAAAATGAGAGAGAGAGGAGTAGAGAGGTGAAGAGAAGAGAGAGAGAGAGAAAGAGAGAGAGAGAGAGAGAGAAGAGAGAGGAGAGAGAGAGATTTAGAGAGAGAGAGAGATGAGAGAGAGAGAAGGGGAGAAGAGGGGGGGGGGGGGAGGGGAGGCGATTTCTTCTCCTTTATTTTTCTTATTTTTTTATCATTTCTTTTTTTTTTTTTTTTTTTTTTCTTCTATACTTGAGAAGGACGTAAGCAAACACACATACACTTATATAATCTTCCCTATACCTCCCCCCCCTGAAAAAAGGATACGAACAAGAAGAATAAGAAGATGAAGCAAGAAGATGAAAGAATTAAAAGAAGGGAAAGCAAATAATGATACCAATAACAATAGCAAAAAAACAAAAACAAAAAACAAAAAAACAAGACAGAAGAATATTGATAATCTTGATAATCAAAAAAAAAAAAAAAAAAAAAAAAAAAAAAAAAAAAAAAAAAAAAAAAAAGAAAAAAAAAAAAAAAAAAAAAAAAAAAAAAAAAAACGACAAAGAAAAAAAGAAAAAAAAAACACGAGCCACAATAATAAGAAGAAGCAAGAGAAAGAAGAAGAAATAAACAAGTTTAGAATAAACAGAAGACTAATTATAAATAGAATACTAGCTAGCTCCACCAAGATCTCCATACAAAAAAATCCCTTTAAATATATGCTTAGTAACCCGGCGGCTACAAACACGTCTAACTTCATACTTCGTCATTACATATTATTTTATACATTTATATTTATACGTTACATATTATTATATACATTTGCTTCGTCCTGTTTTTTTTTTTCTTATTTCTTTCTTGATTTTTTGTTTAGGCTTGTTTTTTTATTCATTTTCTTTCTTTTATTTCTTGTTTTCCCTTTTTTTTTGTGTGTTTATTGTTTTATTCTCTCCCTCTGTTCCTCTCTTCTATTCTTGTTCCTCTTTGTATTCTGGTTACTCTTCCTTCTCCTACTTATCATCCTTTGTTTATATCTCAGTCTACTTCTCTTCTTTCTCTACTTTTCTTTCTGTCCCTCATCCATCCCCTATTCCTCTTTTCTTCACCGCTTCTGCTCTCTCTCTTCTTTTTCTCTCTGTCTATGTCTCTTTCTGTCTATGTCTCTCTCTGTCTATGTCTCTCTCTGTCTATGTCTCTCTCTCTCTGTCTAT
>NW_028234436.1:20879165-20881665 GCF_977035675.1 Penaeus japonicus
GAGAGAGAGAGAGAGAGAAAGAGAAAAAGAGAGAGAGAGGGGGGGGGAGACAGAGAGAGAGTGAGAGAGAGAGAATAAGAGAGAAAGAGGGAGAGAGAAAGAGAAAGAAAGCGAGAGAGTAAGAGGGATGGATTGTGATTAAGTTCATTTTATCATTCGCGTATATTTTTTCTTTTTCAATCTCCTTCCTCTTTCACACCAGGAACTAAAACATTTAACAGTGATGAGGAATCGTAAGAGGAAGATTAAAATGGAATATATAAACACACACATAAACACACACACACACACACACACACACACACACACACACACACACACACACACACACACACACACACATTATATATATATATATATATATATATATATATATATATATATATATATATATATATATATATATATATATATATACACCACACACACACACACACAAAAAATATCTATATATATATATATATATATATATATATATATATATGATATATATATATATATATATATATAAACTCTTTCTCAGTCTCCCCTGTCCATCCCTTCATCCCCATCCTACCCATTCTCTCCTCTCACCTTACCCTATCTCTGTCCCTCATCCTGGCCTCATAAAGTCTCCTTTTTCTCCTCACTTCCACCTTTGTTCTCCTCCCACTCTCCTTCCCTCCACCATTCCTTTAGTCTCCCCTTCCTGCCCCCCCCCCCCCTCCCCCGCCACCATGATACAGATTCCACTATCTTTTTTAACTCACAATCTCCCTTACACTTCGCTCAGAGAGCGCCGCCCCCCCCCCCTTTTTGTCTTTTCTCCCCCCTCCTACACCTTTTCTCCTCCTCCTCCTCTTCCCCTTCCCTTCCTGTTCCCCTTCTCCTCCCCCCTCCCCATTCCTCTTTTTATCCTCCCCCTCCCCCTATCCTCTTTTTGCTCCCCTTCCCTTTTTTTCCCACCCCCACTCTCCCTTTCTACAGCTTCCTCCCTTCCCTTCTTCCTCCCCCTTCCCCCTCCCCCCTCCCCCTCCCCCCTATTCCCCTTCACATCTCCCTAAACCCCTTCTTCTTCCACCCCCCCCCACCCTCTCCCCCACCAATCAACCCAACATATTTTGACAGCCCCACGTCACTTCATCCAACCTGTCAAGACACCCCTCCCCCCTCCCCCCCACTTTTTTTTTTTTTTTCTTTTTTTTTAATTAATCACAAAGGTACCTGCCGCTGCTGCTGCGTCAGATAGATCAATGACGTGTTTACTCAGCGCGAGATTCCGACTTCGTTTGATTAGATTCTCAACGTTGATAATTAAGGTCCAAGTGACAAGAAATGCAATTTGCCTTCGAGTCGTGAGGGTTTTTTTCCCGGGGGTGGGTGGGTGGGGGGGGGGTAAGGGGATAGGGTGTGTGTGTGTGATGTGGTGGAGGCTTGTTTTTATTTGTTTATTTTTGTTGTTGTTGTTGCTCTGGTGGTTGTGTTACACTATATTTTTATTTCTGTTTCGGTGTTGTTGTTTGTTTTTTTGTTGTTTTTTTTGTTATAACGATGTTTTCACTGCTTGTTGCTTGCTTGTTTTTTCGTTGTTTTTCATGTCTTTGTTATTGTTGTTGTTGCTGGTAGTGTCATTGGTTGTTGATCTTATAGTGTTTCTCTTTGTTTCTTTTTGTTCTTGTTGCATTGTTGGTACTCGGGTTAAACGTTTATTTACCACAGTCGTCCGTAGCGTTTTTTTGTTTTGTTTTTGTTTTTGTCGTTGTTAGTGGACGCTTCTTGTTGCTTATTATTATCATTATCATTAGTATATATGAACATATATATTTTGTCATTGTTGGACTCTAACGTGTTTTTTTTTTTTTTTTTGTCATTGTTATTGGGAAGAGATTGTGTTTTTGTTATTGTTTTTGTGGATGATATGATGGGTTTTGGCTGTAGTTTCGCTGTTGTTGTTTTTGTTGTCTTATCGGGGTCTTATCATAGTGTTTTTGTATTTGTGATTGTTTTTAGTGCAAAATTAATGGCAATAATAACGAATGGTGATGATATCAATATGATTATTGATTGATAGTAGTACTGATATTAGTAATGATAATGATGATAATAAGAAAAATAACAATAATCATGATGATAATCATAATAATGATAATACTACTAACAAAAAACAATAATAATGGTAAAAATAATAATGATGATAATGATAATAATAATACTAATAATGATAATGATAATCGTAGTAGTAGTGATAATAATGGCAATAAATATAATGATATCAATATCAATAATAATGTTATGAATATCAATAATAATGTTATGAATATCAATAATAATGTTATGAATATCAATACATGCATATCATATAGACAAAATCTAAAGAAGTGACAGCTGTGACGCCATGAATTATAAAAATGATATGATAACACAGTTGAAAAATGTCATAATGATAATAATGACGTGATGAACATAAAGGTATTTCCGATAAAGCATCTAATTATAAGGTCATCTAATCATAAGCTGCTAA
>NW_028234436.1:20886665-20889165 GCF_977035675.1 Penaeus japonicus
TGGAGTAGGGGGTGGAGGAGGAGGAGGAGGAGGGGGAGGAGGAGGAGGAAGAGGAGGTGGAGTAGCGGGAGAGGAGGAGGAGGAGGAGGAAGAAGTGAAGAAGGAGATTAGATAAGAAGATACAGAGAGAAGATATATGATTGTGTTTAGTCACTTTAGTTGTTTGCCTTTGTTGTTTGTTTGTGTTTTTTTTTTGTTGTTGTTGTTGTTGTTGTTGGATTGTGTGGTGTTTAAGAGAAGACGTTGAAGTTTATGTGGGTGTGTGATGATGAGTTTATCATTAATTTTTATTATTGTGGATTTTATTTATCTTTATTCATTTGAATGATTGTTAAAACATCTATTGATATCATTAACTTCTTAAGCTCTAGTTGATGTAAAGAGATTGGATAGATAGATAGATAGTTAGAGAGAGAGAGAGAGCGCGCGAAAGAGCGAGAGAGAGAGAGAGAGAGAGATAGGATAGATAGATAGATGGTTAGAGAGAGAGAGAGAGCGCGAAAGAGCGAGAGAGAGAGAGAGAGAGAGATTGGATAGATAGATAGATGGTTAGAGAGAGAGAGAGAGCGCGAAAGAGCGAGAGAGGGAGAGAGAGAGAGATTGGATAGATAGATAGATGGTTAGAGAGAGAGAGAGAGCGCGAAAGAGCGAGAGAGGGAGAGAGAGAGAGAAAGAGAGAGAGAGAGAGAGAGAGAGAGAGAGAGAGTTGTAGGAGAGAAAGAAATTGAAAGTAAAAAGATTGAGAGCGAGAAAGAGAGACACACAAACACACACACACACACTCACACACACACTCACACAGAAAGAGAGAGTGAGAGAGAGAGAGGGGAGAGAGAGAGAGAGAGAGAGAGAGAGAGAGAGAGAGAGAGAGAGAGAGAGAGAGAGAGAGAGAGAGAGAGAGAGAGTGAGAGAGAGATAAAGAGAGCGAGAGAGAAAGAGAGAAGGAAAGGAATTTTTAAAAAAGGAGATAGGAAAAAAAAAAGAGAGACAAAGACATCACAAGAGTAAGAGATGAACACGAAGCCAGAGACAGAGACAGACAAACAGAGAGACAACAGCAAGAGGGACCGAAAACAGACCCAAAACAAATGCAAATGTATCTCAACTCAAAGCTCATCTTGCCGGCCTCTCCAGATTCCATTTCCTCGTATCAGTTAAAAGTGTTCATTAGTGGAAATTGTTCATCACGCCTTTACTGTGAGGATCATCGGGGGGTCTTGGCAAAATTATCTGATGGGGTTCGGGTGCGTGATGAGTGTGAGTGCGTTTCTGCGTTGCGTTGCGTTGGGGTGCCTTTTGGCTTCTGGGAATTGAGGTGGGATTCTCTCCTTTGGTGTGTGTGTGTGTTTGTTTTTTTTTGGGGGGGGGGCGGATTCGGTTTTGTGGAACTCTCTTGTTCTTTTTCTTTTTCTCTCTGTCTTTCAGTCTTTTTGCTCTTCATTTTCGTTCTTTCCTTCAATTTTTTTTCTCTCTCTATCTGCCTGTCTCTCTCTCTCTATCTATCTATCTCTCTCTTTCTCTCTCTTATTCTCTCTCTCTCTCTCTTTCCTATCTCTCTCACTCTTTCTATTAGTTTTTGTCTTAGCGATTTTTTTTTCTGCCTCTCTCACCCTTTCTCCCTTATTCGATCTTTTCCCCTTTTCTCTCTCTATCCACGTTCTTCCCTCTCTCTCATTCCCTACCTTCTCATTCCCCTCTTTCTCCATGGATCAGACTTTCTTTCATCTCCCTCTTACTCGTGTCCTCTTCCCTTCCCTCTTCCATTCGCCTTCTTCGTGCTTCCCTCTTTCTTTCCTTTTGTCTTCCCTCCTTCCCCCCTACTCTTCCCTTTCTCCCCTTCTATTTATCTGCCTCACTCCCCTATCCTCCCTCAATTCTTTTTCTTCCGAACCCTCCTTCCTTCTCTTTATCTATCTTTCCTCCCCCTTCATTCTTCCCTTATATCTTACCCTCTATCCTGCATCCTCCACTTTAGTCATCCTACTATCCTATCCTCTTCTTCCTCCCCCTTTCTCCCTCTCTCCTCCTCTTCCTCCTCTTACTCCTTTTCCCCTCTTCCCTATTCTTATCATCCTCCTCTCTCATCCCTTATCCTCTCATCCTAGCTCCCTCCCCCATCCACTTCTCCCTCCTCCTCTCCCCTCCTCCTCTTCTCCCCCCTCCCCCCCCTCCACTTCCCCCGCCCCCCCGAATCCTCAACCCCCTTCCTATCCCCCCATCTCTCCTATACCCCCACCTCTTCTCCCCTGGCCCTCTCCCCTACCCCATTACCCCACCCCCATCCTCCACTACCCCCCCACCCCCACCCCTACCCCCACCCAAGCCGAGCCGAGCCAATCAAAATGTCGTCTCAGAGGAGCCAAGCTCGTGTCGTCCTCCTTATCAGCATTGTCGTCCTCGCTCGAGCTCCGTGTTCGTGGTCGCAGGTAGATAACGCCAAGGAGGAGGTTTGAGGTTCGAGGTTTGAGATTTCTGGTGCTCTCTTGACGTGCGATCAAGG
>NW_028234436.1:20945869-20948369 GCF_977035675.1 Penaeus japonicus
ACACATGTGCACACACATATACACACACATATGTACACACACATATACACACATATACACCTCTGTGTGTGTGTATGAAGAAAGGAGTCTATCCAGAGGAGGTGGAGATAAGTGCTATCATATCCACTCACACTTCCAGCCTAAGCAGTGGCCAAAAATTAACTCTCACTCTCTGCCAGGTCTCTTTATCTTGCCTTACTATGACTTAAGACTTCCTGTCGCCTCCCCCACCTTCTCCCCCCCCCCTCCTATCACTTCCCTGCCTTCCCCCTTCCTACGTATTCATAGACCCTCCCCCCTCCCCCAACCCAGCTAAAGACTATCCCCATCCCTCTTCCCCTCTCCCTATCCCTCCCTCCCCCCCCCCTCCTGCGTCCCGGTCACCTCCATCCCCCCACCCTAACCCTTCCCCCCTTCCTCCTATCCCCACCCTGGAGATCCAAGCATCAGTTTATGCAAATTCTTCAATAAAAAAAAAAAAGTCTAAACGATGGACGAGAAGCTTACATTAATGTTTTTTTCTTATTCTTCTTTCGTCTCTTTCCCCGTATCCACATCTTCGCTAAGGCAAGCACAGCAAGCAAGCAAGCAAGCAAGCATAACTTCCTCTTCGCCCATTCTTTGTTGAATGCAACTGGCTGACTGGTTGGTTCATGAGGTGGGTTGGGGTGATGGGTGGGGGGGGGGATGGCGGGGATGGGTGAGGGTGACGGGGGATGGGTGGGGGTGGGGGTGATGGGTAGGGGTGAGGGTGACGGGGGGATGGGTGAGGGTGACGGGGGGATGGGTGGGGGTGATGGGGGAGGGTGCGGTGACGGGGGGATGGGTGGGGGTGGCGGGGATGGGTGAGGGTGACGGGGGATTAGTGGGGGGGGGGTACCGGGGGATGAGGTGGGTTGGGGTGATGGGTGGGGGTGACGGGGGATAGAGGGAGGGGGTAGGGGGTAGGGGGAGCTCTAGACGGTTTGCTAGACTATTGGGAGGTGTGGGTGTGAGAATGAGGGGGGAGGGGAGAGGAGGGGAGGGGAGGGGAGGTGAGGGGAGGGGAGAGAAAGAGTGCCGGGAGAGGACAGAGACTGGGAGGGCAGGGGAAAGGGAGGGAATGGGGGGAAGAGAGAGAGTAGAGAGATATACAAATAGATACAGAAAGCAAAGAGGAAAATGCGAGAGGGAGAGAGTGTGTGTGTGTATGACAGGGAGAGAGAGAGAGAAGAGAAAAAGAGAGAAAAAAAACAGAGAAAAAGAGAGAGAGAGAGAGAGAGAAAAAGAGAGAAAAAAAAACAGAGAGAGAGAGAGAGAGAGAGAGACAGAGAGAGAGAGAAGAGAAAAGAGAGAGAAAGAGAGAGAAAGAGAGAGAGAGAGAGAGAGGTGGAGAAACAACACTAAAATAAAAAATAGAAAATAAAAAATAAAACGACTCCATTATCTTAAAAAAAAATAAAAAAATCAAGACTGGCCAAACTCAAGAACACAGCGGATAAAAAGAGCAACACATCCACACTTTCACGAAGATTATCACAGCAATGAATCATGAGATATGAAATGAGCGAAAGTTGCTATCCAGCACGCGACGTTGCTCGATCCGAGCGGAATTCGCTTTGATAAATTCAGGATGTGTGTTCAGAGCAAACGCAGTGTTCCTAGCTGATGAGGATGGCGAATCTTGTTCAAGAAATTGGCGAATTATCAGAGTGATATTAAAAGGCAGGGATGATGGGAGTGTATTTCGTTTTCGTTTTTGTTATTTTTTTGTTGTTATTGTTGTTTCTATCTGTCGTATTTTGGTGTTTTGGTTTTCTTTATATATATATTTGATTTTTTTCTCTTTCCCTCTCTTTCTCTCTCTCTCTGTTTCTCTCTCTCTCTCTCTCTCTCTCTCTCTCTCTCTCTCTCTCTCTCTCTTTCCTTCTCTCTCTCCTTCTCTGTCTCTCTCTCCCTCCCTCCCTCCCTCCCTCCCTCCCTCCCTCCCTCCCTCCCTCCCTCCCTCTCCCTCTCTCTCGCTCTCGCTCTCTCTTTCTCTATCTCTCTCTCCCCAACATGAGAACGACAAAGAGCAAGTTTCAGTCATAGCAAATTTTTAGTTCATCCAAAGGTGTGTCCTTTATATACAAACGTGACACGTGTTTATTACTAGGTTGTGGATCACAATCCATAACATCCACGCGCGTTTGTAAGGGGAGTGGGAGGGGGAGGGGGGGGGGGCATGGTTAGATTTAATGAATATATGTATTGATTGTGGGTGTTATTTGTGTGTGTGTGTGTGTGTGTGTGTGTGTGTGTGTGTTTGTGTGTGTGTGTGTGTGTGCAATTGTGTGTGTGTGTGTGTGTGTGTGCAATTGTGTGTGTGTGTGTGTGTGTGTGTGTGCATGTGTGTGTGTGTGTGTGATTGTGAATGTTAAAATAATTCAGAATATCGTGATGGTGTTTTATTGGAAATTTATATGAATTCCTGTGTACAGGTAAGAGAGGGGGGAAAAAGAGATGCAGAAAAGAGAGGGAA
>NW_028234436.1:20953369-20955869 GCF_977035675.1 Penaeus japonicus
GTGTGTGTTTGTGTGTGTGCGTGTGTGTTTGTGTTTGTGTGTGTGTGTGTGTGTTTGTGTGTGTGTTCGTGTGTGTGTTTGTGTTTGTGTTCGTGTTTGTGTGTTTGTGTGTGTATATGTGTGTTCGTGTTTGTGTGTGTTTGTATTTGTGTTTGTGTTTCTGTGTGTGTGTGTGTGTGTGTGTGTGTGCATGTGTAAAAAACAAACGAAAAAAACTCGACAGCACGAAGAAGAGAGAGAATTATTATTATTATTATTATTATTATTATCGTTATTATTATCATGACCATTGTTATTATTATTATTATTATTATTATTATCATTATTAACATTATCAGTATGGTTATTATTATCATTATTATTATTGTTACTATTATTATTATTATCATTATTATTATCATTGTTATTATCTTTTATCATTATTACCGTATTAACATTATCATCCTTATTATTATTATCAGTATTGTTGTTATAATCGTTATTATCATTGTTATTACTATTGCTATAACTATTACAATTATTATTGACGTCATTATCCTTACTTTTATCATTATAATTATAAGCAATAAGTTTAAATTTCCCTCTAATGTAGGTGCTGCCCTCTGTAGACGGGTGGGAAAACTATAGTGTAGCAGCCCTTTTTTTTTTTTTTTTTTTTTTTTTTTTTATCAGTGTTTTGAGAATTATACTGGTACAAGTTTTATAGTATTGTCAACAAGTACAGAAAATTAGAATCGGTGAATTCTAAATGGGAAAGATTAATTTTGGGATTACATTAATGTATTTTTATTTTTTTAGTGGTAAAGTGACTATGGAAACATGTTTGGCTAAGTGGGTGATTAATTCTTTAACTTTGATCATTTCATTGGATTAAGCAGATATCATCGATTTTGGTTGCACATTTATCAATCAGAACAAAATAGTGATAGGTCAAAGTCGATGTTTAAGGTGGACACAGAGAAATTTTCTTTAATATCATTATCTACGTCTACGATTATCAATGCCATTCTGTGATTATTATTATTATTTTTTTTTAATCTGATTTTTAAAATATATTTTTTTTATTATTAGTGATCCTGAATATGAATTAATTTGTCAGTATATAAATGCACACGGCATAGTATTCTTAGGTATGTGTTTGTTCTTCTTTGTAGATGGACCGTTTCATTTATGATTATCAATATTGCTATAATTAGTATTATTTATATAATCAAATAATATCATTATCATAATCATTATTGTCATATAATCATTATCCTTATCTTTATCAGTATCATTAGTAATACTATTACAATTATTATCATTATTACAATGATAATGATGATAATTATGATCATGAAATGATTATTGTCATCATCATCATTAACAATCAACATCATGATGAAGATGATGACGATGATTATGTTGGTGAGGATGATGATAATTTTCATTATCATTACAATCATTATCATCAACATTATCCTTATACACCTACATAACGTATTAGTTTATTTTCACTTCATCATCTGCATCATCTTCTCTGTACTATTCTGTACTTCTTTGTAGTATATATCCATTCTGTACTTTTCTGAATGATGTCTTTATTCTGTATTTCTTTGTATTATTCCTTTAATAAGTCGCTCTCTATATTTCTCAGCATTTTCTGTACTACTCTGAGGTTCCCTGTATCTCTCTGTACTAATATGCACTTTTCTGTATTCATCTGATGTTTCTGTATTACTCTGTACTTTCGTGTATTATTTGAGACCTCTATATTACTCTGTAATTCTTTATATTACCTTCGTTCAATGTACATCACTCTGCTATTATTGTACTACATATGTACTTTTCAACTCTAGATTCTGTACGAGTTTGTACATTTCTTTACTATTTTGAAGTTTTCTGTACTACTCTGTACTACTCTGTACTTCCCTGTATTATATATATATATATATATATATATATATATATATATATATATATATATATATATATATATATATATATATGTATGTATATATGTATATATATATATATATATATATATATATATATATATATATATATATATATATATATACATCTATATATTTTTTTTTTTTTTCGTTCTTTTCCTTTTATTTTGAACATCGATTGTACTTGCTTTTGATCGCGGACTGAACATTCGCACGTTATATCGTCCCTGTCTACCATTAAATCGCGTATTGGTGTCGTGGCCCCCCCCCCCCCCCTTCCTACCTTCCTATCCATACCCCCTACCCCCCTCCTCAAGTCATTTTAGCCCCGCCCCTACTCCTACCCCCCTTCCCCTCCAACCTCCCTCATCCCTCTCCCACCATTCCAACCCCCCCACCCCCCTCCACACACACACCCTACCCCCACCCCCCTTCCCCTCCAACCTCCCTCATCCCCCTCCCACCATTCCATAACCCCCCCACCCCCTCCACACACACACCCTACCCCCACCCCCAAAGCTGTTTTCTGTAGGCGACCACTGACATTAATAAAGAAAATATGATCA
>NW_028234436.1:20965869-20970869 GCF_977035675.1 Penaeus japonicus
ACTTAGTTCCTCCTCCTCCTCGTCCTCTCTTTCCCCCCTCCCATCTCCTTCCCATCTTCGTCTCCCCCTCCCCCCTTTCCCCCCTCTCCCGATCTTCCCCTCCCCCCTCCTCCCTTCCTCTCCCCTCCCCCCTTCCCCCCTCTCCCGATCTGTCACTCAATTCCTCTTCTCCATCCTTCCCCTCCCTTTCCCCCTTCCCATCTCCTCCCCCTCCACCCCTCCTCCCCCTCCACCCCTCCTCCCCCTCCCATCTTCCCCACCCTTCCTCCTCCTATCTCCTCCCCCTCCACCCCTCCTCCCTTCCTCCCCCTCCCCCCTTCCTCCTCCCCCTCCCCCACCCCTCCTAAAATCCCCCTCCCTTCCTCCTCCTCCCCCTCCCCCACCCCCTCCTAAAATCCCACCCAACCCCTCCTAAAATCCCCCCCACCCCCCACCCCCTAAAATCCCCCCCACTCCCCACCCCCCTCCTAACACGGCGGGCTAGAGCAACGAGTGTGACGAATAGAGTAATTTGTATTCGTGTGTTGTATTCTCCAGGCACAAGGCTGTATAATGCGGATTTATCGTCACTAAATACAATGAATGTGATGGAGAGATAGTGTGTTTGTTGATGGAGATTTTTTTTTTTTTTTTTTTTTTTTTTTTTTGACTGAATGTGTATTTGTTTGTGGGTGTGTTTGTGCTGGCGGGTGGTTAGAGTTATGTTAGTGTGTTTGTTTGTTGGTGTTTGTGTTTGTTCGAGTATAGAAATGTATTTACACGCGCATACACACACTACACACACATACACACACACACACACACACACACACACACACACACACACACACACACACACGCTCACACACAGCAATAGCAACTATTTGTTTAAAATAAAGATACAAAGTTATACAAAGCAAAGGTGAGTTAGTTCAAAGCAAAAACGTGATTTACGTAAGTTACACACGACCATAAAATGTAACGATTAAAAGGCACTTGATGTAATACATACAATAAAAAATGCTTCATGAATCATAGGATAATATCTATAACATTTAACCTCCTATAGAAATTAAAATCAAGAACCGTTAATAAAAAAAAAAAAAAAAAAAAAAAGTTCTACGCATTCCTTAAAATTCGTCGTTGCCTCGAGGGATACCATGGGATATTAGTCCTTAAGGTATTAGATGATAAGATCGATAATCGGATCGCGCTAGGTGAGACGTAACACCTGAGTCCATAAATTAGGTGATTAAGACTGTCTTTTGATTACATGGCGGTTGCTGATGATGCTTGGGGCTTTTCTCTTTATTTCTTTTCTTTCTTTCTATTTTCTTTCTTTATTTCTTTATTTATTTCTTCTCTGCTTTTTCTTTATTTATTTATTTATTCATTTATTTCTTCTTTGCTTTTTCTTTCTTTCTTTCTTTATTTATTTATTTCTTCTTTGTTTGTTCGTTCTTTCTCTTTTGTGTTTTCTTTCTTCTTTGTTTATACTTTCTTTCTTTTTTTTCTTTTTTTTCTTTATTTATTTATTTTTTTATTTTTTTTTTTTTGCTTAATTTCTTCCTTCTTTGTTTATACTTTCTTTCTCTCTGTCATCTTTGTTTTTTTTTTCTTTGTTTTTTTTTTTCTTTTCTTTTAGCTTTGTTTCTCTCTTTTTCATTTTTTTTCTTTCGTTCTTTCTTTCTTTTTTTTCTTTTATTCCTTCTCTTTTTCTTTTCTGTTTTTTCGTTGTTTCTTTCATTTCTTCCTTTTTTCCTTTCTTTCTTTCTTTTTCTTATTTTTTTTCTTCCCTTCTTTCTGGCTTTTTCATTTGTTTCTTTATTTTTACATTTTTCTTTTCTAGTTTTTATTACTTTTTTCTTTCCTTCTTCCTTACTTTTTTCGTTTTTCGTATTTTTTTTTTATTGTGACTTTCATTCTCTGTCTCTCTCTGTCTCTCCTTTTCTCTCTCTCTCTCTCTCTCTCTCTTTCTCTCTTTCTCTCTTTCTCTCTCTCTCTCTCTCTCCTTCTCTCTCTCTCTCTCTCTCTCTCTCTCTCTCTCTCTCTCTCTCTCTCTATATATATATATATATATATATATATATATATATATATATATATATATATATATATATATATATATATATATATATATATATATATATATATATATATATATATATATAAACACACACACACACACACACACACACAAACATATATACATACACAAAAACATCACCACTATCCCTAAACTCCATACCAAGTACAAAAACAAAAAACAAGAAACAAAAAACAAAAAAACAAAAACAAAAAAAGAGGAAAAGGGAAAATGGTGAAATGCAACCTTCGTGTGAATCTTTATAGACTGCCTGGTGTGAGAGGCGGCCGATGTTTGATGCCTGATTTACTGTGAGGGTTATTGTACCTGGTGCGTCTGGCAGCGGTGTTTCCTGCAGGGTCAATGTAATGGGGTTCAGGTGAGGGGAGAGGGGAGAGGGAGGGTGAAGGAGGGAGGGAAGAGGAGGGATTGGAGGAAGGGGAGAGGGAGGATGAAGGAGGGGAGGGATGGAAGGAGGGAAGAGGAGGGATTGGAGGAGGGCTGGAAGGAGGGATTGGAGGAGGGCTGGAAGGAGGGGAAGGAGGTGGAGGGGAGGGATGGAAGGAGGGAAGAGGAGGGATTGGAGGAGGGCTGGAAGGAGGGGAAGGAGGTGTAGGGATGGAAGGAGGGATGGAAGGAGGGGAGGGAGGTGGAGGGGGAGGGAAGAGGAGGGATGGAAGGAGGGGAGGGAGGTGGAGGGGGAGGGAAGAGGAGGGATGGAAGGAGGGGAGGGAGGTGGAGGGATGGAAGGAGGGGAGGGAGGTGGAGGGATGGAAGGAGGGGAGGGAGGTGGAGGGATGGAAGGAGGGGAGGGAGGTGGAGGGATTGGAGGATGGGAGGGAGGTGGAGAGATGGAAGGAGGGGAGGGAGGTGGAGGGAAGAGGAGGGATTGAAGAAGGGGAGGGAGGTAGAGGGAAGAGGAGGGATGGCAGATGGGAACATAGGTGGATGGAGATGGAGGGAAGGAGGGAAGGGAGGGAAAGGGAGGGGAGGTAGACGGAGGCTAATGAAAAAGGAGGAAAGTTTGAAGAAAGGAGGGAGGGGAAGATAGAGGAGGATAGGGGAGGTACACAGAAGGAGAGGATGAGGGGAGGAGAGGACAGGTGGATGGAGGGAAGGCGGGAGGGGAGCAGGAGTAAGGGGTGGAGGAGAGTAAATAGATGGAGACCGGTAGGAAAAGAGGTAAGTAAGAGAGAGAGAGAGAGAGAGAGAGAGAGAGAGAGAGAGAGAGAGAGAGAGAGAGAGAGAGAGAGAGAGAGAGAGAGAGAGAGAGAGAGAGAGAGAGAGAGAGAGAGAGAGAGAGAAGGGGGAGAGAAGAGAGAGAAGAGAGAGAGAGAGGAGAGAGAGAGAGAGAAGAGAGAGAGAGAGAGAGAAAGAGAGAGAGAGAGAGAGAGAGAGAGAGAGAGAGAGAGAGAGAGAGAGAGAGAGAGAGAGAGAGAGAGAGAGATAGGGTAAAGATGGAGAAGGAAAGGCGAAAGCGAAGAAGGAGGGAGAGGAGAAAAAGAGAAAAGAAGAGGAGAGAGGAGCAACAAGAAAGCAGAGTAAAGTTAAAGTAAAAGGGAAGGAGTAAGAGGGAAGAGCGGGGAAGGGGAAAGAGGAAAAGGAAGCGAAGGAAGGAGGGAAGCTAGGGGGAGAGAAAGAGGGTGAAGGAGAGAAATGAAGATAAAGAAGGAAGAAAAAAACAACAACAGAAGGAGGAAGAACAAAAGAGGAAGGGAAAGAGCAAGAAAGAGCAAAAGATAAGAGAAAGAAAACAGGAGAAACAGAAAAGGAAGTAATGGGAGCGATAAGGAGAACACGCGAAAGCCAAAGAGACGGGAAATAGGAAAGAAAAGGAATAGGACACAATGAAAGAAAAAAGGGAAGCGTGAAGAAGAACACGAGAAAGCGAAAGAGAAATAAAAACAAACAAAAAACAAACAGACAGTGAAAGAAGAGAGGGAATTGGGAAGAAGAACACGAGAAAGCCAAAGAGACGGGAAATAAGAAAGAAAAGGAATAGGACACAATGAAAGAAAAAAGGGAAGCGTGAAGAAGAACACGAGAAAGCGAAAGAGAAATAAAAACAAACAAAAAACAAACAGACAGTGATAGAAGAAAGGGAAGTGGGAAGGAGAACACGAGGAAGCGAAAGACACGGGAAATAAGAAAGAAAAGGAATAGGACACAATGAAAGAAAAAAGGGAAGCGTGAAGAAGAACACGAGAAAGCGAAAGAGAAATAAAAACAAACAAAAAACAAACAGACAGTGAAAGAAGAAAGGGAAGTGGGAAGGAGAACATGAGAAAGCCAAAGACACGGGAAATAAGAAAGAAAAGGAATAGGAGACAGTGAAAGAAGAAAGGGAAGTGGGAAGGAGAACACGAGGAAGCGAAAGACACGGGAAATAAGAAAGAAAAGGAATAGGAGACAGCGAAAGAAGAAAGGGAAGTGGGAAGGAGAACACGAGAAAGCCAAAGACACGGGAAATAAGAAAGAAAAGGAATAGGAGACAGTGGAAGAAGAGAGAGAAGAGACCGGGGTGGGGGGGGGGCTATGAAGAGTGATGTTCTGCCAGGGACGTAGTCAAGAGATGGCAAGGAAACAGAGCTTGGGATCTGTCATGAAGTGTGAAACACATTCGAGACGTGTCATAGCGAGACAAAGTACATGGATGGAGAGGAAGAGAGAGAGAGAGAGAGAGAGAGAGAGAGAGAGAGAGAGAGAGAGAGAGAGAGAGAGAGAGAGAGAGAGAGAGAGAGAGAGAGAGAGAGAGAGAGAGAGAGAGAGAGAGAGAGAGAGAGAGAAAGAGAGAGAGAGAGAGCAAGGATGGTTGAGAAAAAAAATAGAGAAAGAAAGAGAGAGGGAGAGAGAGAGAGAGAGAAAGAGAGAGAGAGCAAGGATGGTTGAGAGAGAAAAAAAAAATATATATATAGAGAGAGAGAGAGAGCAAGGA
>NW_028234436.1:20978369-20980224 GCF_977035675.1 Penaeus japonicus
GATAGAAAACCAGAGGTGGAAGTAGAGAAAAGGAGAGAAAGGAAGGAAAGGGGAAGGAAGGAAATAAAAAGAACCAGAGATAGAGGGGGGGAGGAGTATGGAGGAAGGAAATAAAAGGATTAGAGAGAGAGAGACACACAGCCATAGGGAGGAAGGAGAGAAATAAAAAGAAATGAAGGGGGGAGAAGGAAGGAAATAATGGAACGTGAGAGAGGGAGGGGGGGGGTTAGGGAGAGAGGAAGGAAGTAAAAGGGAGAGAAAAGGAAAAGGAGGGCTAGAAAGGGGAGATGAAGGAAAGACCAAAAAGTACATTTTAAAGATAGCGAGAATTATTAAGGGAATAATATACTTTCAAATTGAAAAAAAATAGGTAGAATAAAAGGTAATTGCACAGTGAATGAATGATTGAGTGAGTCGAGGAGGACAATTATGAAGTTTGAGAAAGAGGAACAAAGAGAAAGTCAATAAGTGACGGAGACAAAAAGTGCTAAAAATGCTTTCAAATAGGGACAGAATATACAAGAAAGTATTGATGAAAACAGTGGACAAAAAAAGATTAAAAAAAAAAAAATACGTATGGAAAATGACTTTAAAAATATCAGATTTAAATAAGTGAAAGACAAAAGAAAGAAACAGAATAAAGAAGAATTCACAGAACAACAAAGAAAAGGGTAACTATTAAGGCAATATGATAGCAAGATAATTTGCTGTTCAAGATAATTTGGATAATTAGGTAATTAGAGACACTGACAGAAAAACAGTGGCAAACAGAAAGATAAGCAGATGAGAGAAGGACAGGCAGACAGGAAGATAGACAAGCAGAATGACTGACAGATAGAACGGGAGAAAGAAGGACAACAGACATATGATCCGCAAATAGACAGACAGAAAGACAGACAAAGAAATAGACAGATAGGAAAGACTGACAAAACGAGAGAGAGACAGACAGACAGACAGAGACATAGATAAAGACAGACAAACAGAAGGAGAGAGAGACTGCCGAAGAGAACGAGAGAAAGAGAGAAACACAGTCAGAAAGAGACAGACAGATAGACAATTAGGAGAGAGAGACAATCGAAAAGAAAGAAAGAGAGAGAGAGAGAGAGAGAGAGAGAGTCAGAGAGAGATAGACAGACGAAGACGAAGAGAAAGAGAGATGACAAAATAGTCTCTCCTTTTCCAATCCCAAGAAAAGTTCATTCCTCAAAAATCTGATTGCAAGGTGCATCACCCTCATCTCTCCCTTTGCAATAGTATGCAATAACATCCTCTAGCAACATAAGGATCCTCTGCAATTGCCTGATCACCTTCGCCTGTGATCGGTTGTCGCTGCCTTTCAACTGCAGGTTCATTTGCACGTGTTATAGCATTGGAATACAGGTAATCTGTGACTGAAAACGGATTGCAGAGTGCAAAGCTGCAACTGCCTTTGGGATGCGGGATGGTGTTGTTAAAGTTTCGATACGCTGGGAAGTACTAACTGTGTTTGTTTGTGATTTTGTTTGTTCACGTCTTTTTTTTTCACGCAGGACATATGTGGCTGGATGCACATGTTTACATTTGTGGATGGTATGTGGCTGGGTACATTTTTTTTTCTTCAATATACAGTTCTGCATATATGCGTTTGTTTGTGTGTATGTGCATGTTTATGTGCTTATCTGTGTGTGCTTGTTTATGCATTTGTGTGTATTTGTTTCTGTGTTTATGTGTGAGCATGTATGGATTGTATGTGTATGTCCGTGCGTGTGTGATCATGATAGGGTAAATACACATGATAACTATGTAAGCTGACATACTCATGCATGATATTACATCACGCCACGTCTGAAACGTGTTCATGCGCCCTAGATATGGA
>NW_028234436.1:20982824-20990324 GCF_977035675.1 Penaeus japonicus
ATGAGAAAAGGAACTCAACTTGCCATCTATTTACGAAAAGATATCATACATTTACTATATTTGGTGTCAAAGCAATTAAAAGACCTCTATATATAAGAGCTTTCAGAGGCAACTTAAATATAAGATAGTCGAATCAACTTTGCAATAACAATACCGAGTCAACTCAAAGTCATGGTTATGGGGCAAGGTGACATACAAAAATTCATACACCCATTAGATATGTCCCTTGAGTAGGTTCCCCCCCCCATAATGGACGTTCTTATTCCCCCGTGGAAAATGTCGACATTGAACGTTATTTTTATGCTAAATGTCCCTAAAAAGGGACGCCTTGCAACCATTAATTGAGCATCTGAAAAATTCTGAGAATAATGACTATGATTTGCTACACTGATGTATTTGTTACAGTCTGGAAGTAAGGAGGATGTGTCATGTTGTATATAAAAAAAACAATATTTTTGCTGAGCACAGATTGTAGGAAGGTTCATGACGGGCGAGCACTACGCAAACTGAGTTGTTTGGCAGGATTAGATAGCCACAGACTTTAATTAAACTCAAAGTTTAGGAGTAATTTTCTGCGACTCGATATAGTGCTCTCAGACTCTGACACACTCTTGATAAAGGTGCTGGAAATTATCGTAATGATATAAGAATATAAATGTACAGCGCCAAGGAACGGGGCCATGTTATACATTTTATGTGAATACCTCGCATGTTGGAATCGTAAAACATAATAAACATATCTTGCTGATCGTCCTAGCAAAGGGCCAGCATGTGGATAAGCAAATTGTGGATATAGATTTTGGCACATACTCTTGCATAGGATCTACACATAATAAGAACCTCCAATAGGGAGGACGTTGATGGAGCTACAAACTTTCAAAGACCTGGAAAGCTGTAGCATAAAAATTTTGACCAGTTCTCGAGGAGAGATTCATTTATGGGTCATACAAGACAAGGACAAGGACAATGTGATATTGTGACTGCAAGAATCAGACTTGGTGACAGAATGTATTGCAGGTCAGTTATTCAGAATGCTATGTAGAAGAAACTAAATGACAGACCTTTGCAACGAAAGAGTTATTAAACGACACACTCGAACATTACATTTTTAGAGTGTATATGATACAACTTTTCAGACCTAGGCATGAGATATGCAGAGTTTTATGTAATTATTTGGTTGATAAACATTTCAACTGTAATAGTAGTAGTACTATGTATTATTGAATCCGAAATTCGGTATGTGATATCCTATTATAACATTTATCAAATGTCTATTCACAGTTGATATATCATAGAATTTATAATACAATGTTAGCAACAATGCCATGACTCCACATCAATGTATCAAAGCTTGCCCATGCCTGTGCAGTTAGCCAGGGTGGTAAATAAAGATCTAAAAAATTTGCTCACTTTCCAGTATGGGTGTATAATGAATGAAAACAACACCACCAAAAAAAAAAAAAAAAAAAAAAAAAAAAAGGGGGGGGGGGGACCACACAACACAAAGTAATCCCTGCATATCATCTTTCCAAAAATAACCAATTATCTTTTCTGTATTTCCATTTCTCGCAATTTCACACTTACTGCAATATGCTTTCAAAATATATTCACCTTTGAAGCTTACACACACACTTTGGAGAATGATTTCAATGCACACACTTTTATCATCATCCTGAAGGTTTTCGTTTTGTGTAACAATCTCTCTCGTTTCTCTGTTTTGTAGAATTCGTGGATTTTCTACTTCTTTTTGTTATCGTTATCTTTGCTCTCTTCTTTCTATATCTTTCTCGTTATCTCTTTTTTCTCTCTTTACCACTGTTTTGATGTCTGTCATCCCCATTGTCTCCTTCCTTTCTCTCTTTTCCTCTCTTCCTCCCTCCCTCTCTCTCCCTCTCTCTCCCCTCCCCCCATCTCTCTCTCTCTTCCTCCCCTCCCACCCTTTCTCTCCCTTCCTCCCTTCCTCCCTCCCTCCCTCCCTCTCTCTCCCTCTCTCTCCCTCTCTCTCTCCTCCTCTCCCCGGCTCTCTGTATATCCCTCCCTCCTTCTCTCTCTCTCCTCCTCTCCCCCGCTCTCTGTATATCCCTCCCTCCTTCTCTCTCTCCCTCCCTCCCTCCTTCTCTCTCTCTCCTCCTCTCCCCCGCTCTCTCCCTCCCTCTCCCTCCCTCTCCCTCCCTCCCTCTCTCTCTCTCCTCCTCCTCCCCTCCCACCCTTTCTCTCTCTCCCTCTCCCTCCCTCCCTCTCTCTCTCTCTCTCTCCTCCCCCTCTCTTCAGTCAAGTTCAAAATTAACCTTCGCCTCCCTCTCCAGGATCCATCTCACTGCAAAAGATCAACAGAAACCCATTAAAGTTTGCAAGGCGCGCACACAATCGGTGACATGGGGGGCGATAGCGGGGGAAGGGGTGGGGGGTTGGGGTGGAGATGATCGGGAGGGAGGGGAGGAGGAAAGTGAAGATTAAGGGAGGAGGGAGGTTAGGATAAGATAGGATGGGTAGGGAAGAGGGAGAGGGAGAGAGATAAGAGAGAGAGGGAGAGAGAGAGAGAGAGAGTGTGAGCAGAGTGTAGATGAGAGAGGAGAGGAAGGGGGAGAAGAAGAAAGAGGGGGGATGAGCGAGAGATGAGTGGAAAGGTGGGTAGAGATCGATCGGAAGGGAAGGGAGAGGAGGAGAGGAGAAGAGTCATAGGAGAGAACGGGAGAGAGGAGAGAGAGGATGTAGAGCAGGGAGGAAAGACGAGAGAGGATTGAGAGAGAGAGAGAGAGAGAGGAGGGATAGAGAGACTGAGAGATTAGAGAGATAGTGAGCTCGAAGGAGAGGTGAGAGTGAGGATATATATATTTTTTTATGATTTTGTTTATATTACTATATTGATATATTTATTATATATAAATATATATAGTTTGTTATATTTACATACATTAAATATATATTTGATTATATATATTGTTATATATAATATATATTTATATTAATATTATATATTATATTAGAGGAGAGAGTAGAGAGAGAGAGGATGAGAGGTGGGTTGAGAGAGAGGAGGAGAGGGAGAGACGAATGGAGAGGAGCGGAAGAGAGAGAGGAGAGAGTTGGTGAGAAGAGAGGAGAGAGAGGGAGAGAGGAGAGAGGAGAGAGGAGAGGAGAGAGAGAGGAGGGAGAGAGAGGAGGAGAGAGAGAGGAGAGAGAGAGAGAGAGAGAGATGGGAGAGAGGGAGAGATTGAGAGAGAGGAGAGGAGAGAGAGAGTGATAGGAGAGAGAGGAGAGAGAGAAGGGAGAGAGAAGAAGTGAGAAGGGAGAGGAGAGAGAGAGGAGAGGAGAGGAGAGGAGAGGATGAGAGAGTGGGAGAGAGAGAGGAGAGAGAGAGAGAGAGAGAAGAGAGGAGAGGAGGAGAGAGAGGGAGAGAGAGATGAGGGTCGAGAGAGAGAGAGAGGAGATGCGGAGAGAGAGAGAGAGGTGAGAGAGAGATGAGAGGAGAGAGAGAGAGAGAGAGATGGCTTCGTGTTGTGAGAGAGAGAGGAGGAGAACGATGTGTTGAGAGAGAGAGAGAGAGAGAGGAGAGGAGAGAGAGGAGAGAGAGAGAGAGATGAGAGAGTGAGAGAGAAGACGAGAGAGAGAGAGGAGAGAGAGAGAGAGAGAGAGAGAGGAGGGAGGATGAGGAGGAGAGAGAGAGAGGAGGGAGGATGAGGTGAACGAGAGAGAGAGAGAGGATAGGAGAGGAGAGAGAGAAGGAGAGAGAGGAGAGCGAGGAGAGAGAGAGAGAGAGAGAGGGTGATGAGAGAGGAGAGAGTGAAGACGAAGAGAGGAAGGAGAGGACGGAGAGGGAGAGAGAGTGAGAGAGAGGAGAGGGAGAGGAGAGAGAGAGAGAGACGAGAGAAGAGCGGAGGAGAAGAGAACGAGAGAGAGAGAGAGGAGAGAGAGAAGCAGTAAGGGAGAGAGAGGAGAGAGAGAGAGTGAGAGGGAGAGAGAGGAGAGAAAGAGAGAGGGAGAGAGAGGGTGGAGAGAGGTGAGAAGAGGAGAGATGGAGAGAGAGAGAGGAGAGAGAGAGAGAGGAGAGAGAGGAGAGAGCGAGAGAGAGGAGGAGAGAAAGGGAGAGAGAGAGAGAGCGAGAGTAGAGACGAGAGAGAGAGAGAGAGGAGAGAGGTAGGAGAGAGAGAGCGAGGGAGAGAGAGAGAGAGAGAGGAGAGGAGGAGAACGAGAGAGAGGAGAGAGAGAGAGGAGAGAGGAAGAGAGAGAGTCGAGAGAAGAGAGAGAGAGAGAGGAGAGAGAAGGAGAGAGAGGAAGAGAGTTGCGGGGAGAGACGAGAGAGGAGAGAGAGGGGGAGAGAGGGGAACGAGGGGGAAGAAGAGAGAGAGGAGAGACGAGAGAGAGAGGCGAGAGGACGAGAGAGGATGAGAGAGGAGAAGCTAGGAGGAGAGAGAGAGGGACGAGATGGAGGAGAGAGACGAGAGAGAGAGGAGAAGGTTGAGAGAGATGAGAGAGAGGAGGGAGAGAGGAGAGAGAGATGAGAGATGAGAGGAGAGAGAGAGGAATGAGAGAGAGAGAGAGGAGAGAAAGAGACGAGAGTGAGGGATGAGAGAGGAGAGGAAGGAGATGAGAGAGAGATGCGAGAGGAGAGGAGGGAGAGAGAGCGAGAGGTGAGGAGAGAGAGTGAGAAGTGAAGGAAACGAGGAGAGAGAGGAGAGATTTTGAGAGGAGGAGAGAGAACGTGAGAGAGAGAGAGGAGAGAGGAAGAGAGAGTGAGAAGAGAGAGAGAGGAGAGAGAGTCCGGAGAAGGACAGAGAGGGAGAGAGAGAGACGAGATGCGATGGAGAGGAAGGAGATGAGGTGAGGAGAGAGAGAGAGGAGAGAGAGAGTGGAGAGAGCGAGGAGAGATGATGAAGGAGGGAGAGAGAGAGAGAGGGAGAGGAGGAGGGAGAGAGGGAGAGAGGAGGAGGAGGAGAGAGAGAGAGAGAGAGGAAGGGGAGAGTGAGAGTAGAGGAGAGAGAGAGAGGAGAGAGGAGAGAGTGTGTGTGTCGTGTTGGTTGGATAGAGAGAGAGGGGGGTGGAGAGAGAGGAGAGAGAGACGGTGAGAGAGTAGAGGAGAGGGAGAGAGGAGAGAGAGTGAGGAGAGAGGAGAGGAGAAGAGGAGAGAGAGGAGGAGGAAGAGAGAGAGAGAGGAGGAGAGAGGAGAGAGGAGAGAGCGTGAGAGAGAGGGAGGGGGAGGGAGAGAGAGGAGGAGAGAGCCGAGTGAGGAGAGAGCGAGAGAGAGAGAGATGAGAGAGGAGAGGAGGAGAGAGAGGAGAGGTCTTCCTCTTATAACCCCCCCCCCCCCCCCCCCCCCCCCCCCCCCCACCCCCCCCCCCCCCCCCCCCCCCCCCCCCCCCCCCCCCCCCCCCCCCCCCCCCCCCCCCCCCCTAGAGGAGAGGGAGAAGAGAGAGGAGAGAATTTTTCTGCGGGGGATGAGAGAGGAGAGAGAGAGAAGAGAGAGAGAGAGAGAGAGAGAGAGAGAGGAGAGGGAGAGATAGAGAGGTGGTGTCGAGAGAGAGAGAGAGAGAGGAGAGAGAGAGGAGAGAGAGAAGGGAAGGAGGGAGAGAGAGGAGAGAGAGAGAGAGAGAGAGAGAGAGAGAGAGAGAAGAGAGAGAGAGGAGAGAGAGAGCGAGAGAGACGAGAGTAGAGAGAGAGCGAGAGAGGAGGAGAGAGAGAGAGCGAGAGGAGAGAGATGGAGAGAGAGAGGAGAGGAGAGAGAGTGGAGGAGAGAGGATGAGAGAGAGTAGGGGAGAGAGAGAGATGAGGAGGAGAGAGGAGAGAGAGAGGAGGAGAGAGAGGAGAGAGGAGCAGAGAGAGAGGAGAGGGGAGAGAGCGGGGAGAGAGAGGAGAGAGAGGAAGGAGAGATGTGAGAGAGAGAGTGAGAGAGGAGAGAAGGAGAGAGAACCGGTGAGAGAGAGAGAGGGGAGAGAGAGAGGGAGAGAGGAGAGAGAGCGAGAGAAGGAGAGTAGAGAGAGAGAGAGGGAGAGAGAGAGGAGGAGAAAAGAGAGTGGAGAGAGAGAGAGAGGAGAGAGAGAGAGAGAGAGAGTGGAGAGGGAGAGGGAGAGAGAGAGGAGAGAGAGGAGAGAGAGAGAGAGGAAGAGAGGAGCGAGAGGAGGAGAGAGAGGAGAGAGGGAGAGAGAGAGGAGAGAAAGAGGATGGGAGAGAGGGAGAGAGAGAGGAGGAGGGAGAGTGAGAGAGAGAGAGAGAGGAGGAGAAAGAGAGGAGAGAGAGAGAGAGAGGAGAGAGAGAGAGGGAGGAGGGAGTGAGAGAGAGAGAGAGAGAGAGAGAGAGAGAGAGAGAGAGAGAGAGAGAGAGAGAGAGAGAGAGAGAGAGAGTGAGAGAGAACGAGAGAGAGATAGAGAGAGAGAGAGGGTCGCAAGGAAGTGGTTGGTGATAGAGTTAGAGTTATCACGATAGGAAGAGGGGTGGAGGGGGGGGGGGAACAGGGGATTTTTCTGGTCTTTCTCTCTCTCTTAATCTTCATCTTTCACTCCTTCCCCCCTCCTCCTCCCCCCTTCTTTCTCTCTCTTTCTCTCTCTCTCTCTCTCTCTCTCTCTCTTTTTCTTTTTGTGTGTGCGTACTGTTTTTTTTTTCTTTTCTTTTCTTTCGTGATAGGGAAGGAAAGATGATGGAAGGAAAGATGGAGGGGGGGGGGGAGGGAGGGAGAGAAGGAGAGATGGAGGGAGGGAAGGGGTGATGAAGATAGGGAAGAAGGTCTTTCTTCATTTTCTTACAGTGTCTTTTCCTTTTACCATTGTCTTGACCCCAAAAGTTACCCCGGCCCTTGTCATTTTTATGCCATAACTCTGTCACTTCTAAAGTTCTCGTAATCACCACCTAGATTTATGTAGAGTTTTGTCTCACCATCATACGCTCACCATCATTGTGAGGAGCAGTCACCACAATCAGGCTAATACAATTACTTTTAATTCTTCTCGTTTCTCATCAACAAATACATTATCACTATCACCATCACTAAGAAAATACTCACCATTATTCATCATGAAATCATTCACATTCCCCTTCTTACTTATACATCACTATACAATTCATTCAACCACAGCAAAACGCAGTACTCTTTTACAGACACCATAGTCAAAGCCAAGATAAGTTTACCATTTCACTCACCATACTCACCATTACCTATCTCATGAATAATCTCGACCTATATCTCCATCACCATCACTATAACTTATAAGAATTACACCATCAAGGAGGAGATTAATCACAATCTTCAGATCATCACCATAACTCATATAGACCACACCACCTGGGGGGGGGGTCACTATGCAGGTCACCATCGTCACTATCACGAGCCACCACTACGTACTCTCCAGGCACAGTATGTCTGCCAGAAACGCGGAGTTTATTGGTCGCGTTTATATCTCTTTTAGATTACAAGACTTTTATGACTTTCCTCGCTCTTTTCCTCTCTTCTCTCTCTCTCTCTCTCTCTCTCTCTCTCTCTTTTTTTTCTTTCTCTATCTCTGCCTCTCTCTT
>NW_028234436.1:20997824-21000324 GCF_977035675.1 Penaeus japonicus
AGGAGGGAGGGGTACCATGACCAAGAGGGGGGGGGGTAGAAGGAGGGAAGGAGGAAGGAAGGAGAGGGGAGAGGGAAGGAGGGTAAGAGGTCGGGGGGGGGGCAAGGGAAGACTAAAGTTCCTGGAAGATTCTAGATAAGTGAATGAGGATGGGGGATAAAAAAAGTGAGGAAGAGGGAAAGAAGAAGAAGACGAAGAAGGGGGAAATAAGAAAAGGACAAGAAAGAGTGTGAAAGAAGGATATCGAAGCAAGGAAGAGGGAAGAGAAGGAGAGATAAAATAAGAAAATAAGGAGGAGAGAAGAGGGAGAAGAAGAAGGAATCAGAAGAAATGGTAATAAAATGGGAAAAATAAATGAAGATTATGTATGAAGAAAAAAATAACAAGAAAGAAAGTAAAGCAGAATAAGCAATATGGAAGGGACCAGTGAAAGAGAGAGGGAGATAGATAGATTGATAGATAGATAAATAGATAGATAGATAGATAGATAGATAGATAGATAGATAGAGAGAGAGAGAGAGAGAGAGAGAAAGTAAGAGAGAGAGAGGGAGTGAGAGAGAGAGCGAGAGAGAGAGAGAGAGAGAGAGAGAGAGAGAGAGAGAGAGAGAGAGAGAGAGAGAGAGAGAGAGAGAGAGAGAGAGAAAGAGAAGAGGAGAGAGAGAGAGAGAGAGAGAGAGAGAGAGAGAGAGAGAGAGAGAGAGAGAGAGAGAGAGAGACAGACAGAGAGAGAGCGGGAGATAGATAGATTGATAGATAGATAGATAGATAGAGATAGATAGATAGATAGAGAGAGAGAGAGAGAGAGAGAGAGAGAGAGAGAGAGAGAGAGAGAGAGAGAGAGAGAGAGAGAAGAGGGGAGAGAGGGAGTGAGATAGAGAGAGAGAGAGAGAGAAGAGAGAGAGAAGGAGAGAGAGGAGAGGGAGAGAAAGAGGGAGAGGAGAGGAGAGAGGAGAGAGGAGAGAGAGAGAGAGAGAGAGAGAGAGAGAGAGAGAGAGAGAGAGAGAGAGAGAGAGAGAGTGAGTGAGAGAGAGAGAGAGCAATAGAAAGAGAGAAAGAGAGAGAGAGAGAGAGAGAAATGACAGATAGACAGACAAGTGAAAAACATATACACAGAGACACAGACAGGAGAACGAAAAAAGAAAAAAAGAAAAGAAAAAGAAAACTAAAGAAAACCGAGCGAAAGAGAAAAGAGAGAGAGAGAAAGAGAAAAATAAACTCAAAAGAACAAGAAAAAAGGAAGAAGGAAGTAAAGACAAATATATTCCAACCCAGGACCGTAGTTCGAGTTACATAATTCCACCATTCACAAGGAGACGAGATTCAATGGAATTCACATCTTGACTGTAATGACGTCACGTTTTTTTTTTTTTTTTTTTTTTTTTTTTTTACAATGAAGATTTTTTTTTTTTTTTACTTATTTAATTGCTCGTTGAGATAAAGCGAAGGGGGAGAAGGGGGGAAAGGGGAAAAAAGGATTTGAAATTTGATAAGAAATATGATAATAGAATGTGTGTTATCTTGTCCACTCCCCCTCTACCTCAGCTTACTCTTCCCCCCTTATGACCCTTTTACACCCCCCCCCCCTTCCTACACCCTGACTTGCACTCCCCCCCCCCTCCTACACCCTGACTTGCACTCCTCCCTCCCCCCCCCACCTGTGTCTAGAGGCTGTTTACTTGGCGAAGGGTGGGGATGGGAGAATGGGGATAGGAGGGATGGGGGGAAAGAAACAAGGGAAGGGGGGAAAGAAGCAAGGGAAGGGGGAAAGACGGGAAGGGAGAAGGGAGGAGAGAGAGAGAGAGGGAGAAGGGAGGAAGGGTAGAAGGGGGAAAGAGGGTAGAAAAGAAAAGGGGAGGTGGGAAGGGGGGTAGAAGGAGAGAAAGGAAGGGGGAAGTGAGGAGGAAGAAAGGGGGAAGTAGAAAGAGGGAAGGGGGTAGGGGGAAAGGATGGAATGAAGGCGGAAGAGGAAAGAGAAAAAGAAACGAAAGATGAAAAGGGGAAGAAATTGAAGAAAGAGGAAGGGCGAAGAGAGAAAGGGAGGTTGGGGTTGGGGGGTGGGGTGGGGGGGTGGGGGAACAAGCAGACGACGACAATCATAAATCAGTTTACGGATGTCCTTGAGTAGACATCTCCCTCGATTTTGTACGACGAGTTCAAGGAGAGGTCGTTTCGGTGGCGATCTCGGGCCTGCTACGACTACGGACGACCTCGAGGGGGTTCCTCTCGCTCTCTCTCTCTCTATTATTCTCTCTCTCTCTATTATTCTCTCTCTTTCTCTATTATTCTCTTTCTCTCTCACTCTCTCTCTCTCTTATTATCTCTCTCTCTCTTTCTCTCTCTCTCACACATTCTCTCACTTTTTTCTCTCTCTCCCTCCCTCCCTCCCTCCCTCTCTCTCTCTCTCTCTTTTATTCTCTCTCTCTCTCTCTCTCTCTCTCTCTCTCTCTCTCTCTCTCTCTCTCTCTCTCTCTCTCTCTCTCTCTCTCTTTCTCTCTCTCTC
>NW_028234436.1:21010324-21015324 GCF_977035675.1 Penaeus japonicus
AAGGGGGGGGGGTAGAAAAAAATAAAAAGAGAAAGTCAAAAAAAATAGGAATAAGGGAAATGGGAGCGAAAAAAAATAAAAAGAAAAGGGAAACAAAAAAAGAAAAAAATAAAAAAAAAAAAGGGATAAAAAAAAGATCAAAAAGAAAAAAAAAAGAAAAAAAGGAAAGATAAGGATTAAAGAAAAATAAAAAAGGAAATAAAAGAAAACAAAGATAAAGAGAAAAATAAAAAATAAAAAAAGATAAAAGGAAAAAAAAAAAAAAAAGAAAAGAAAAGAAAAAAAAAAATAGAAGGAAACTATGGGGGGGGTGGCAAAAAAAAACAAAAGGGGAAAAAACCAAAAAATATAAAAATAAAAAAAAAAGAAAAAGGAAAAAAAAAAAGGGGGGAAAAAAAAAAAGGAATAAAAAAAAAGAAGGGAATAAAAAAAAAAAAGGGGGTAGAAAAAAAAAAAAAGGAAAGGAAGAAAAAATAAAAAAAAAAAAAAAAGAAAAAAAGAAAAAGGAAAAAAAAAAAAAATAAATAATAAAAATAAGAAAAAACTAATAATAAAGGGGGGGGGGTGAAATAAGGGGGGGAATATAACGAAAAAATATCAATAAAAAAATAAAAAAATAAAATGGGGGGGGGGTGGGGAAAGAAAAAAAAGATAAAAAAAAAGATACAAAAGTTAAGGGAAAAAAGGAAAAAATGAAATAAAAATAAAAAAAATATAAAAAAAAAAGTAAGGGGGCAGGGAAAAAAAAAAGAAGAATAAAAAAAAGGAAAAAAGGAAATGCGAATAAAAAAAATAAAAAGATTGAAAAAAAAAAGAAAAAGGAAAAAAAAAAGGGGCAATCAATAAAAATATACAAAAAGGAAATAAATAAGGGGGGGGGATATAAAAAAAAAAAGAAAAAAAAGGAAAAAAAAAGGAAAAAAAAAATAAAAGGTAAAAAAAAAAAAAAATAAAAATAAATAAATAAAACAAAAGAAAAAAAAAAGAAAGAAAAAGGGGTAAAATAAATTAAAAAATAAAAAAAAAGAATAAAGAAGTAAAAAAAAGGGGAAAAAAAAAGGGAAGACAAAAAAAAAAGAAAAAAAAGAAAGGAAAAATGAAAAAAAATAAAAAAACAATAAAAAAAAGGGTGGAAAAAAAACGAAAATAAAAAAAAAAAAATTGAAAGAATAAATAAAAAAAGGAAAAGAAAAAACAAAAATGTAAAAGAAAAAAGAAAGGAAGGAAGGGAAAAAAAAAATACTTAAAAAAAAAACAAAAAAAAACAATAAAGGAAAGGAAAAGGAAAGAAAGGGGAAAAAATTGTAGAAGGAAAAATAAAACAAATATAAAAAAAAAGAAATAAAAAAAATAATAAGGAAAAATAATAAAAACTATTAAAAAAAAAAAAAAAAGAATAACGGTAAAAAAAAGGGACAAAGAAAGGGGGGGGGGTCGGGGTTAGAGGTTGGGGGAAGAGGGGTTACAGGAGGTAGGGGAGAGGGGTTACAGAGGAAGAGGGTGATGAGAGGGGTAGATTATGGAAGGGGAGTGGGAGGGAGGGGTTACAGTGGCATGACGAGAGAGAGGTTTTGGGGTGAGTGGGGAGAGGGATTAAAAAGGGTAGGGGTTAGAGAGGGACTAAAAAGGGGTGGGGTTAGAGAGGGAAGAGGCGAGGAAGGGGTGGAGGAGGGGGGGAAAAGTGTAGATGGGGGGGGTGGAGAAGGGAAGGGGAGAAGGGGTATCAGAGAGGTGAGATTAAGGGGTGGGTATGTTCTAAAAGTCCAGGAAGAGGGGGGGGGGGCGGGGAGGTGTGAGGTGAGAGGGGTTTTGGAGGGGGAAGCTCAATGTAAAGGAATGGGGAGGGTGGAGGTGGAGTGGGAATGAGGCTCGGATGGGTGGGGGAAGAGGGGTAGCGAGAGGGGTTACAGGGGAAGGGGGGAGAGATAGGGATAGGACTGGGGGAGGATAGGTAAGGGAAGAAGCGATGGGTTAGAGGGGAAGGGGTAGAGGGCAGGATCTGATTGGGTAGGGGCAGGTTCAGGGGGAAGAGGGGTGAGGGGAGGGGTTAGAAGGAGGTGGAGTAGCGGGGGTTGGGGTATGTGGGGTTAGGGAGGGGGTAGGGAAGGGCGTAGGAGAAGGGGAAAGGGGTAATAATCGATATGTTTTTTCTTCTATTTTCGCTTTCCATTTTTTTTTATCTTGTCATTGTTGTTGTTGTTCCTCTACTTTATTTGTTTGCGCGCCATTTCCCCGCTCTATTTGCAATATCGTTTGTTGCAATTGCCCTAAATTTAATTTGTCCAAAGGCCACAGTCCACATTATTTGAGCTGATGTTTTATTACGACTACACATATATACAAATATGAATTTATTTTTGTTACTTCAAAATTGTAATTGTTCTGTCTCGCTTGGATTTGTTTATTTGTTTTCGTGGGATTATTCACAGCTCAGTGTTTTTTTTGTGATACTAAATTCCTTTCATTTTCTTAAAAGGGGTTTAAGTTTAGGTTTTGCGGCTTATCTAATCTTCTTTGATTAGGTTTATTATGGTGTGTTAGTGTCTATGTTTTTTTTTTTTAATTCATTATGTTTTATCGTTTTTCTAAATCTTTTTACTCGTTTGGTAATTAAGCATATCGATCTGTTTTTTTTCGTTTTTTTCTTGTTTTTTTTTGCGGTGAGTGAATTACTATCTTTAGTGTTGAGCAACACAGAAAAAAATCACACAAACTCACACACAAACCCCGACAAACGCACGCACACATACAAACTCACACACAAACACACAAACTCGCACATGAACCCAGACAGACTCAAACACAATTTCACATACACACACAAACTCGCAAACAAATGCAAACCTTTAAATATACATCAAAACACACAAACACAACCACACAGTCACATACACAAACAAACAAACACACAAAAGTCACAAAATAGACCCAAAATCCAATAAAATAAAATGTCATGCATCAAAAGGACACTAAAAACTAATCATTTCTTCAAATCATGTTTACAAAATGCTCAGAAATCTCTTTTTATCAGCCTTAATTACAACCTAATTGACTGCAATCAAACTTTTTCGGTAGTGATTTCATATTCATTAATTCGATCGCCTTATTAAGAAATTATTCTTTTGAATTCACCGAGGTTATTATTTTGATCATTAGATTCATAATGATGGTGGTGGTAGTGGTGAATGATGAAAGTAATTTTGATGGTGATTATGATGACGATAATGACTACGATGGTGATAGTGATGGTGATGATGATGGTGATCGTTATGATAGCTATGATGATGATGGTGATGGTGTGAATGATGATGACTGTAGTGTTAGTTTTGATAATCTCAATTATGATGAGTATAAATAATGATCATAAAGAATAACAATCTGCAATAACCACACAGACAAACACACACAAAAACAAACAAACACAAATAACTACAAATACAAAAAACAACAACAACAACGAAAAAAACAGCAACAACAACAACAAAAAAACAAACAAACACACACACGATGTAATAACCCTTTTCAGCCATAAAAGAAATTTATTACTTCAGACAACACCAACATAAAACGCATTTGGGGAAATATACCTTTGTTAATAAATTATAATAAGCACATTGGAACACATAGGGGGACAGTTAGTCACATCATAACCTTAATTAGGTGTGATAATCACGTGCACATGTGATTTTGGTTGCGCTATGAAGTTTATCAGGTAGGTATAATCTGTTCAGTTCGTGCATTTCATTTACCTTATTTTTGTGATTTGATTTGTCGATCTGTCTATCTGTCTATCTATTATATGGTGTTTGTTTTCGATTTTGAGTGGAGGCAGATCTAAGAAATGTGTTGCATGTTATTTTTTTAACTCTCTCTCTCTTCTCTCTCTTTCTTTCTCTCTCACTCACTCTCCCACCTTTCTCTCTCTCTTTAACTCTCTCCCCCTCACTCTCTTTCTCTCTCTCTCTCTCTCTCTCTCTCTCTCTCTCTCTCTCTCTCTCTCTCTCTCTCTCTCTCTCTCTCTCTCTCTCTCTCTCTCTCTCTCTCTCGCCTTCTTTCTCTTTCTCCCTCCCTCTTTCTCTGTAAAATTAGGGTGTGTTTGGTTGTCAGCTGATTATTTGTTTACATGCAATGTGTCCCTTTGCATTACCCCCCCCACCTCCCTGTCCCCTATATCAATACAAACGCACGTATGAAAACAAAATTGACCTCCAATGAACTGGGAGATAAAAAGGGAAAATATAAATGGTGAGAGAAAAAGAAATTGAAATAGGCAAACAGGTAGAGAGAGAGAGAGAGAGAGAGAGAGAGAGAGAGAGAGAGAGAGAGAGAGAGAGAGAGAGAGAGAGAGAGAGAGAGAGAGAGACAGACAGACGGACAGATAGATAGATAGATAGATAGATAGAAAGAGAAGAGAGAGAGACTGGGACGAAGAGAGAGAGAGAGAGAGACAGACAGACGGACAGATAGATAGATAGATAGATAGATAGAAAGAGAATCGTGATGGATATATACAGACAGACAGATAGATATATAGGCATACATACATACATACATACATACAGCCAGCCAGCCAGCAAAACCAACCAGGGGCCACAGCCCAGCCCAGCCCAACTAGCCAGCCAGCCACCATCCAGACCAACCAGGCCTAGCCAGCCAGCCAGCCAGCCACCAACCACCACCAGCCAGCCAGCCAACAAGCCACCAGCCAGAGCCCGCCAGCCAACCAGCCAGCCAGCCAGCCAGCACAACCAGCCAACCACCACCAGCCACCAGCCAGCCAACTAGCCAGCCCGCCGCCTACCAGCCAACCAGCCAGCCAGCCAGCCAGCCAACCAGCCAGCCAGCCAGCCAGCCAGCCAGCCAACTAGCCAGCCAGCCAGCCAGCCAGGCCCTGGCCACCAGCCAGCCAGCAGCCAGCCAGCAGCCAGCTAGCAACAAGCCACCCACTAGCCAGCCAGCCAGCCAGCCAGCCAACCAGCCAGCCAGCCACAGCCAGCCAG
>NW_028234436.1:21018336-21020836 GCF_977035675.1 Penaeus japonicus
AGCATCCCTACTCAGGTCACCCCCCCATAACCCCCCCTCCCATCCCTACCCCATTAACACGTGCCATGCGAGTGACAGATGACCTGAAGACCTTCCACAGTACAATAGCGGCGACAAAACCCAACACCGTATGGCAACCCCTCATGCACGGTAACCCCCTCATGGCAACCCCTCATGGCAGGCAGCCTGTAGTGTATTGAAAACGGCACTTTCTAAATGGCTTTTCCGGCCGATTATAATGATTCTGAGATGCCGCCGGGTTGGGTGTCCCATCTGCGCTGTATTTAACGCACAATGGCGCTCGGATGCTGGGATATTTTCGGATACAGTTTAATGAATCTATTGCGCGGGATTTCATCTCGGATCGGGATGGATGCGGAGGTGATGATGGCGCTATATTTCAGAAAGAGAGGGGGGGGCGGGGGGGTAAGGTGTTGGTTCTTAATTATTTTGTTGCTATATTTATTGCAAAGGTCATATTATTACGCTTGTTACTATTTTTGGTATTATCGATACTGTTATTATTATTGTGGCTAAATTGTCATTATCCTTATCATTATTATCATTATTACGGCCATTGTCATTATCATCATTAGTATTATTATTGTTATATTGTCATCGTTATTCTCATTACCATAATCCCAATCAATTTCCTCATCACTATCATCATTATGCCTATTATCGCTACATCCTCATGATTACCATAACCATCATAATCACCATCATTCTAACCATCACTCTCACCATCATCACCATCATTGCATCACTTAAAATTCTCTACCATATCCGCCATTTTTTTTCTCCGCCGGATCCGCCACTTTTTTTTTTTTTTTTTTTTTCGAAGAAGAACGTTGCATAATATCAAAGCGCTCGCGGACAAGACCACGGTTGTCGGTCATATTTTTTCTTTTTTTCTTTTTTTTTTTTTTTTTGTGGTTTTTTTTTTTGCCGGAATAATTTATGCAAATCTGACGTAATCTTCAATTTAATGGCAAAAAATACGTCGAACATCTTAAAGACTGATCCAAAAAAATTAAATAAAAAAATAAAGTTCTTTTTTTTAGAAAGAAAAAAAAAAAAAAATCAATCACCAAAAAAATCAAGGGAGGAAATTATTCCTTTTTTTTTTATCTATGTAATTTTTTTTTTGGAATAATTGTGGGATTTTCGTCCGTATCGCGGAGAAAGTAAAGATGGTAATTTTAATATTCATGATAGCAATCATCATTAGCATCATTAGTAATATTATCGATATGTTAATTATGATGAAAATGATAATGGCAATGATGATGATATTGATGATGATGATGATGATGATTATAATGAAGATAATGATGATTAAAATTATAATGATATTGATAGCAATGATGATAATACATCCGTCTATGATGATGATGATAATAATAATACTAACAATAATCCTATTGTGATAAAAATAGTAGTAATGATAAAAAGATGATAATAATGATTATAGTAACAAAATCAATAATAGTAACAATAATAATTATATTGATGATAATGATAACCATAATCATGATTATGATAATAACGATATCAATAATAATGATAATGATAATAAAGATAGTAACAACAATAATTGTAACAATAATGATGATAATAGTAATAACCATTATCATTATCATTGTCACTGTTATCATTATTACTGTAATAACAACAAAGACAGTAATGAAAAATGATCATTGGAGATCTCATCATCATCAATATCATTATATGATCAAATTCCTAGACAGGTAATCGGTAAACAATAAGGAAATTGAAACCAAACTATCGATATTTTATAAGATTGCCCTACAAACCTTGCTGATTTATATGCATAATAATCTATCATTTCTTTCTCTCTCTCTCTCTCTCTCTCTCTCTCTCTCTCTCTCTCTCTCTCTCTCTCTCTCTCTCCCCTCCGTCTCTCTCTCTCTCCTCTCTCTCTCTCTCTCGCTATCGATCTTCCTATCTAATTCTATCTATCTTATCTCTATCTATCTATCTATCCCTATCTATCTATCGATCATCGCTCCCTCTTCCTCCTCTTCTCTCCTCTCGCTTTCTCTCCTCTACTCTGCTCATCTCTTCTCGCTCTCTCTCGCTCTTCTCCGCTCTCTCGCTCGACTCTCTCGCTCATCTCTCCTATCTATCTATCTCTCGCTCTCTCTTTCTCTTTCTCTCTCTCTCTCTCTCTCTCTCTCTCTCTCTCTCTCTCTCTCTCTCTCTCTCTCTCTCTCTCTCTCTCTCTCTCTCTCTCTCTCTCTCTCTCTCTCTCACTCTCTCTCTCTCAAGCACTCACTCACTCTCTCTCTCTATCTCTATCTCATCATTGCGTGTGTGTGTGTGTGTGTTTGTTTGTGCATCATAAATATTTATTTATTCATCCTTTCAACTATTCATCTATTCATTTGTTTACACATTTTCCAGTTCCTGTAATCATAGCTACAATGCGAAAGCAACATTATATTCACCTCTGTTTTAAGTTGCAATATTGCAGGTT
>NW_028234436.1:21088336-21095836 GCF_977035675.1 Penaeus japonicus
TTATCTTTTTGTTTGGCTGTTGTTTATTTTTTTGTTTGGCCGTTGTTTATCTGTCTGGCTTTTTGTTTATCTGTTCATTTGTCTGTTTATTCATCTGTAGTGTTTTTTGTTTATATATCTGCTTTGTTTTTCTGTTTATTTTTCTGTTTGTGTGTCATTTTTTGTTGATCTTTTTATTTGCCAGTTTATCAATCCGTTGTTTCATTTATCTGTTTATTTGTATGTTTATATGAGCTGTTTATGTGCCTGGTTACCTATTTGTTGTATTCTTGATCTGTTCATATATGCGTTTGTTTATTTGCTTATTTATTTGTTAATTTGTTTGTATGGTTATGCTCATGTTCTTTATTTGTATTGTTTGTTATTTACTTGCTCATTATTTTCCTTATTTGTTTCTTTATTTCCACTTATTTGATTATCTAGTTATCCATATATCTATTTATTCAGTTATTCTCTTATTCATTTACATTTTTTCTTTGTAAATGAAATATGTGTAAAGAAGAAGAAGCGAAGAGGGATTAAAAGGGAGATAAAAAGAAGAAAAGAAAAAAAAAACAAATTACAAAATAAAGAAATTGATTTCAATATATCCACAAATAAGATAATTAATAATGAATGATAGAATAAAATACATAAATGGAAAGCATGAAATAAAAGAGAAAATATTCAGCGATGGAAAATGCATAAAAGTGAAAGGAAGCAACAAGTCAACAAGAAAACAATAATAATAAAATAAAATAACGAAAAGTAAAACAAAATGGAAAAAACAACAAAGGAGAAGAAAGAAATACACTCTTATTTCTATACAGAATGAGATGCATGTCTTTTTAAATGCAAGGACATATTAATTCTATCGCTTTTATTATTTACTCTGTCGTAGATTTTTTGTCTATATGGAAAATGTCCCAAAATCTTTTGATAAAACTTCGTCATTAATCAAGTTCACTGCTTTTTAAAACTCTTCTTTTCATTTTTCTATTTTTATATCACTTTTTTTATTATCATTATAACATTTGTATATTTTACTTTTTATATTCATTTTCTTCTCAGCAACGCTCGATTGAATATTTGTATCATAAGCTATTTTCTTTCCTGTTCTTTTAACTAATATAAATTCAATAAGGGAAAAAAAACTGTTAATTTTTAAACTAAACTTTTCTTACGGAACGAAGGATGCAATAGCTTTTAAAGTTTGCCGATAGAGTTTGTAACTTTCTTATTGTTTTAATTTGTCTGTTCGAGTCTGAAATGCTAGTTAATTAATAAACGATAATGAATAAAGGGTGATCGATATGTAAGTGATTAGTAAATGAAAAAAATGAATAGATAAAAGATAGTTCGTTCATTCTAAGTATTACTTTGTTTCACTTTCTTATTTTAATCTTTTCCTTGTTCTTATTCTTTCTCTATTTTCTACCCTTTGTATTTTCGATCGTATCGTATCGTATCATATTCTTCTCTATGTTTCATATCTATTCTTCTTTTTTTATTCAAATAATTTAGGAATGATATCTCCAATAACATAGATAAGAATAGGAGTAGAAATAATAACGATGATGGTGGTGTTGGTGATGATGATAATGATGAGATAAATAGAATTAATAATAGGAATAATGAAGATAATGATTGTCGTCGAGGTCATGATGACGAATATGACGATGATGACGACGACGAAAGTGGTAGTAATGACGATGATGATAATAACATAGCACTTTTTGCCACCCCATAAAAAAGACATCAGAATCCTTCATGTTGCAGTTGATAAAAATCTTCGGGAATCTCTAATACACAAGTCTCTTTGCTGACTAAAATCTATCAGAATTTTCGAGAGGAAAAAAAATGAGTTATAGGCCTACATCTTTGAAATTAATAGTTACCTGGAGTTCATTTACGGTAAAGTTGCGTTGTGTACTAAGGTAGATATCTTATTACATGTCATTTTAAAGATATACATGTTCCAGGAGTCTGTTGCTTGGATAAGCCCTTTTCAACTGGAAATAATAACATCCTATACAACCCATTCTGTTTCCTTTTCTTTTCTTCCTCTCTTCGTCTTCGTCTTTTTCTTTTATTTTTTTTTTCTTTCATCATCTTCATCCCCTATTCCCACGTACATTCCTTCTTGCTTTTCTTTTTCTTCTCTTTCTCCTTTTTCTTTCCTTTTTCCTCTCTTTCCTTTACTCATTTCCCTTCTTCTCTGTATCCTTCTTCTTCTCCTCCATTTTCTTTCCTCCCTTCTCCTTCTTTTTCTTCTCTTCCTCCTTCTCCTTATTCTTTTTCTTCTCTTCCTACTTCTCCTTATCATTTTTCTTCTCTTCCCCCTTCTTTCCTCCCTTCTCCATACTGCTTCATTTACCAGCTACAGAGTGCTCTATCCAAACACACTCACCTTGTTTGTTTTCGTCCTTCCCAACCTCAAGAACCTTCCCGTTCGCCATACTGTCACACATGCCAAAACAACAACAACGATTTCATTTTTATGCACAACGAAAATGAGGCGAGAGAGAGAGGGGTGGAGAGGGAGGGAGAGAGGGAGAGAGAGGGGGGGAAGGGGCGGTTGGAGAGGGAGGGAGGGAGAGGAGGGGATATAGATAGATAGATAGAGAGAGAGATTTTGTTTTCATCAATTTATTACGCTCATAGAGCGACAGGCCTTATAGTACAATTAAATTATTATTAAAGTAATATAGTCGTGTCACGCACGCATCGTTGGTGCAGTGAGTGAGGCTGTCATGAGATAAAATAAATAAAAAATAAAAAAATAATAAAAAATATGAGTGTTTCCAGAGGTCAAACTTTAGCACCCACCAAAGTGAGGGGGTTGAGGGACAAAACAAATGTCCAAATTACTGTGTCAGCTAGCAGGAATTATTACCATGTATTAAATCCTGGGCTTCGGGAGCAGCAAGCTCTCACCCGAGGGGCACTCGAGCAGTAGTGGTGGAGGCTGTTAGCGGACACTCACAACAGCTTGCAGGAGTAGAGTAGTGGAGTACCCGTCTCCTGCCTTGACCTGCTGCCACAGTGGCCTGTACGTCGAAGCCAGACAGCAGGACTAGAGGGAGAGAGAGAAGAGAGAGAGAGAGAGAGATAGATAGAGATAGAGAAAGAGAGAGAGAGAGAGAGAGAGAGAGAATGAGAGAGAGAGAAGCAGACAGACAGACAGGAGAAGAAAGGGAGTGAGAGAGAGAGAGAAGAAAAGAGGGAAACAACAACATTATCCTTACATATATCGAAAGCATAGCCTGCTCTAATCCATAAGCCAAACATTTGTATATAACTATCCCAGCGCACGTTATGTTCGTTAATGGTGGCGAGCGCTTCCTTCTCTTTCTCCTAACCTAACCTTCTTACTTTCTCTCTCTCTCTCTCTCTCTCTCTCTCTCTCTCTCTCTCTCTCTCTCTCTCTCTCTCTCTCTCTCTCTCTCTCTCTCTCTCTCATTATTGTTGTTGTTATTATTATTATAACTACCATGATTATCATCATCACAGTTATTATTGTTATCATTATTGCTACCATTATTATCATTTTCATCATTATTTACATCATGATTATCATTATTACTATCACTATCACTTTTTATAATCTTCGATTATTAGCATTAGCATTATTAATATTAATATTATTACCACCATCATTATTATCATTATTATTACCATTATCATTATTATCATCATTACTGTTGTAGTGTATCACTGTATGTCAGGGTCCCCGCACTACCAACCCCCTGCCCTGAAGCTGGCAAAATGGGGGGAATTCCATTGTATAACTTCTTAATGTTGAATTAGGTATAAAAAAAATAACTAAAATATTTGAAAATACTAATAGCTAAAGCAAATGAAATAAAATAATGATTAAATTACGTTGAACTGCAATGAAAATAAAAGCAGTTTCAAAGAGAAGTGCTAAGTTAAGGGCTTACGTTAAAAACTAAAAAGGAGTCTAGAATGATCCTCTGGCAACAAGGCCTTAGATAGAAACTAGTAAAATAAAAGTCCCTGAAAGTACTTCTCTAAACAAAAAATAAAAAAATTAAGTAAACACAAAACAATAGCAAAGGCTATAAACTATAGCTAAAAGACAAAGAACTAAAGTTAAAACCAAGCACATCAAGTCTTGAAGGGAAAATAATTAAGTAAAAAAACAAACAAAAAACTTTAAAAACACAAAGCTTCACTGTTAGGATATGATGTGTTTACACAAACACACACGCACATGAACACACACACACACACACAAACACACACACACAGACACACAGACACACACACACACACACACACACCCATATATATATATATATATATAGGCCTATATATATATATATATATATATATATATATATATGTACATATATATGTATATATATATAATATATATATAGTATATATATATATATATATATATATATATATATATATATATTTATATATAAAGAAATCGCGTCCAGCTCCTAATAAAAATGAAATATCAGGATCTCAAGACGTTTCTCTCTTCGCTGGTTTTCCTCTGGTAACCGGTGTTTCAGGTCGAAAACGGTAACAAAACATCCGCTAACTGGTATAGAATGATTGTATTTGGTAGAAGCTTGGTCATATATATAGAAGTCGAGACATGAGATAAGTAAAAAATACGATGCAATTGCATTAAAAAAATAATATAAAAATAGAAACGTTCCCGTATAAAAACACCCGACAAGAGAACTAAAATAATCGGAAAACAGTCAATTAAAACTTAATAAAATAACCATTTAAAAGACGAGATAAAAACAAAAATTTACTTAGTAAAAACAAAAGTATATAAACACAAAAAAACGTCTGATAAGGCAAACTAAAACAGAAAATAACATGAATGAACTAAAGACAGATAAAAATACACCAGGAGGAAATCAAAACGTAAGAGAAACAAGAAAATGCAAAATAATAAAAGAAACGCCAGAGCTGTGGAAGCGAGAGAGCGGGATTATTACATTACATTACCATCATTATTATTACCTTTACTATCACTGTTATTACTACTATCATTATCATGAATATCATTATCATCGTTAGCATCATTATCGTTATCATCTATTGTTTTTTTTTATTATTATCGTTATCATCAATATCATTATTATAATTATTATCATTGTTATTATCATCATTATTATGATTACTATCATAATATTATCATTATTATCATTATCATCATCAGCAGCACCATTATTCCCAGCTCTGCGCTCACCATTATAACCGGTAGTAAAACGCTTTAAGTCTCATTATATTCATTGTTCTGTGAAAATGTATTTTCGCCAGTATAATTACTTACAAATACACTTATTAGCAGATGGATTAACATAAACTTGTCCAAGGTAGATAAAATAAGTAACAATAGCGATTAGAATTAATTTGAATAGTGATTAAAATCGTATTTTGCGGACCTGCCGATGCGTCTTTGTTTGCAAAGGATTGTGGGTATTGCTTCGGATCGCCGGACTACATGAATACAATCGGTGAATTCACTTCGCAAATCTCCTGGCATCGGCGTAATCTGTCTGTTTCCGAGGTAATTACTGACATTACTATTTTCATTTACTAGTAAATAGATGGAATAGACGTAAATAGGAAACCATATTTGATGTATACTTTACCATTTGTGTGTTTGTTATTGTTCGGTGATACATGGCGTTCATTACAGCGCTATATTTTTTACTCGGAAATATTGCGTAAGAAACCTTCTCTAATCGCAGTGCCGTACAACCATTAATAAAATATATCATCTGGCATCATAGTCGCACTGGCTTAGTCAGACGTTGACCAATCAGGTCACGGGATGCCAATTATTCGCGGCTGAAACAACCAATCAGCTGGAAGGAAGGTTTCCAAAATTCAAAATTCCTCGACTATTTTATCACAGATTATCGTGTCGAGTTTTTTCTTTGGTACAAAACTATGAAATTATGAATGAATTATGAATACGCCAAATATATGGAATCAAAAATTGAAAATTATGAACACACTATATGTATTTTCACCATTAGTATATGCGCACTGCATACGTGCGTGAAATTATTGGTTATTTCATTCAGTGATGTTTAGGTTAATCGGCAGTCTACCCCATACTCGCTCGCTCGCTCACTCGTTCATTCCACTTACTCACTCCCCTCCCTTTCTCTCGTCCTCCCTTCCTTCCTTCCTTCCTTCCCTCCCTCCCTCCCTCCCTCCCTCCCTCCCTTCCTTCCCTCCCTCCTTCCTCCCCTCCCTCCCTCCCTCCCTCCCTCCCTCCCTCCCTCCCTCCCTCCCTCCCTCCCTTCCCTCCCTCCCTCCTCCCTCCCTCCCTCCCTCCCTCCCTCCTTCCTCCCTTCCTCTCTCTCTCTCTCTCTCTCTCTCTCTCTCTCTCTCTCTCTCTCTCTCTCTCTCTCTCTCTCTCTCTCTCTCTCTCTCTCTCTCTCTCTTCATCCCCGACTTCCTCCGCCTCTACCCCCCCCCCTCTCCCTTCTTCTGTTCTTCAATTTCACTCTTAATTTGATTCCTTGCAATTAATGGTGGGAGTGGCAGTTACTTCCAGGCCTTCCAATTTTTGGCTTTTGTTTGTTTGTTTGTTCTTTTGATTGTTGGGTTCCTTATTGTTGTTGATTTGTTTGTCTGTTTGTTCTATACCACTTATTTTTTGCAGATAATTTTGCTATTGTTTTTTTTCTCTCTTTTTCATTTGTTTACATTGTTATTGAATCTTATTTTCGTTGTTGTTTGTTTGTTCGCTTGTTTACATATTTGTAGTTGTTTACATTTGGATATTGTTATGAAAGAGAAAACATAAATTTCAGTGTCGAATCTCTTCCCTCCCTTGATGCACCTTCCTCTCCATCAGAGACCGTCTTGGGTTCCTCGTCTTCTCTCTCCTTCATTTCCTTTCATGCCATTATCTTCATTTATCATCCACCTTCTCTTCAATTCTCTTCCTCCTCTCCTCCTCCTCCTCCTCCTCCTTCTCCTCCTCCTCCTCCTCCTCCTTCTCCTTCTTCTCATTACCATCCTCATCCTTCACTTTAACACCTATCATCATTCTTGCCATTGTCTTTATCTCCGTCGTTTATTCTCTTCTCCCACGCCCCTTTTTCTCTCATTCGGAGAGAGAGAGAGGGAGGGAGGAAAAGAGAGAGAAAGGGAGGAAGGGAGATAAGGAGTGAGAGGGAGAAAGAGATGGAGAAATAATGAATGAGAAATAGAAAGAGAACAGAAGTAGAGACAATAAAAACAATACAAAAAAACACTGAGAGAGAGAATAAGAAGAAAAGAAGAAATACTTCGTGAGATTTAAGAATTTACTGAAAGTCGGAAGAAAGGGTCAGGCGATGGTGGAGAATGTCTGCTGTTGAGCACTGTCTTCACGCCGTCCACCTTGCAGGCTTGCGATAAGGGAGGGAGAGGTGGATGGATATATAATATATATATATATATATATATATATATATATATATATATATATATATTTATATATATTTATATATATATATATAT
>NW_028234436.1:21113336-21115836 GCF_977035675.1 Penaeus japonicus
GTTATTGTTGTTATTATTATAATCATCATTATTATTATTATTATTATATTATTATTATTATTAATTATTAATATGATCATTGTTATTGTTATTGTTATTGTTATCATTATCATCATTATCATATTTATTGTCACTACAATCATTACTCTTATAGCCATCATCTCCATTATCATTATTATCTCCATCATCATTATCATTATCATCGTCATCATCATCATCATATCATCCTCATCATCATCACATCATCATCACCATTATCTTTATTATCACTATTATTATCATCATCATGGTCGTTATTATCACCATCATCATCATTGATATCATCATTGATATCTGTTATCCAAATGAACTCAGTTTAACACCACCTCTTTCACTATATTTTCAGGTATGTACTTCAGGCACTGGTGTTCCGGCGTCGCTCTACTGTATTCTCTATTGTATTACACATCGTCAATGTAAATGTACGTATTGTCTGTAATTCTGTATTTTTTGTATCTGTATTGTGTATCTTACCTTTCCTTCTCTTTGGATTAAAGCTCATTTTGTTTAAATTTTAGATCGATTTTGAAAGATCTGGTTAGATTGACTGATGGGCGGGTAGATAGACATAGAGAAGGGAGAAGAATATGATCAGATAGGCGCATAGATGAACAGATAGGTAGACTTCGAGTGAATGGACAGAATGAGATATAGATAGATAGATGGATAGATTGAGAGAGAGAGAGAGACAGAGAATGAGAATGAGAAAGAGAGAGATAGAGAGAGAACGAGAGAGAGAGAGAGAGAGAGAGAGAGAGGTGGGGGGTGGAGGGGTGAGTGAGAGGAGTAAGTGAGAGAGAGAGAGAGAGATAGGGAGTAGAGGGGTGCGTGAGAGGAGTAAGTGAGAGCGAGAGAGAGGCAAAAAGCAGAAAGGGGGGGGGGGAGCCAAAATAGAAATTCCAAAGAAAATAACTAACCAAAACGAGGGACCAATAGAAAAAATATAAATAATAATAATAATAATACGTAAGCCCAGACGCGTAACACAGTAAGCAGGTGTCCCACGGGAGCGCTTCAATACCCAAACCCTGTCATTTCCGAGAAACTGATATCTCTCATAATACAAGTGTAATGACAGCGAAACGACAGTGTAATGAAGGCCCAGATTATAAAGTATGGATGCCGAAGACTGAGTTCAACACGATGCCGGTCATGTGTAAAGCATAATGGACTCGGCTTCGGCATTGCCTTGCGTAATTTAAAAGCCACTGTAAATAGCATTCCGATGGAGGTTGAGGTTGTCGCTTGTTCTGCTCCCCACATGACAATATGCATTTTTGATTTTCTTTTTCCTTTTCTTTTTTTCTTTTCAGTTAGGGTCCTTTGGGGGCTTCCCAAAAAAATGATAGAAATATAAAACAACTAGATAGAGTTGTTTTATAAGATGAAAGAATATATTTATTTGTGGAGAAATTAAGTAACCAAAGAATAAACGTTTTTCATACAGGATAAGAATCGCGATGTAAGGTGTTTGAAGAACGCTGGTGTATAGTGTAGTGATAATTGAAAGCGAAATATAATAGTAATAGTAATAAAGATAATAATGATTAGAATATTAGCAATATAGTAATATTATTTTTATTGTTACTATTGTATAAGGATGATGATGATGATAATAATAGTGATAATAGTAATGGCAATGAAGATGATGATGATAATTAAAAATGATAATAATGAAATAATTGGTAATGATGTTAGTAACTATGATAATAATTAAAAAATAACAATAATATTAATCTAAAAATAATAATAATGATAATGATAAAACTGACAATAAGGATAATAATGATAAAATTGGTAATAAGGATGATAATGATAAAATTGGTAATAAGGATAACAATGACAGAGAGAGGTGAACGAAAGAGAACCTTGTTCGTATGTACACGTAGATATATAGGTAGAGTGGCAAAGAGCAGAGAGCATATTGTATTACAGAGTGTAATTCGATATATGGAAAGTTTAGTAGCGAGGGATAGACATATGCAATTGCGTAGAACGTCTGTGTTATGAGAATTCTCCAGAAAAGTGTATTGTTACATTAGAGTATCATATTATTACAGGGACGAAGAAAAGGGAAAAGGAAATACACGGATGAATAAAACAACAAAATTAAATTTAGAAAGACAAGTCGAAAAATTCAATCAGATAATTTAAAAAGATGTTTTCATCATAACCTATTCACAAAAGATGAAAAGAAAGAGAAAAGAAAGAAAAGAAGAAGAAAAGATCATAAGAAAGAAAGAAGAGGAATAAGAAGAAGAAAAAAAACATAAATAAAAAAGAGAATATGAAGAAGAAAAGAAAGAAGAAAAAAGAAAATAATAAAAAGAGGAAGACAAAAGAAAAGAAAGAGAAAAGGAATAATAGACAAAGTTCATCAAGAGAACATCTAACAACGAAAGATCAGGAAAAACAGAAAAAAAAGCAAAGAGAGCTTTAATAAATGTATTACAAGGAAGAA
>NW_028234436.1:21128336-21138336 GCF_977035675.1 Penaeus japonicus
GAAGGGAGGGAGAGGGGTGGGCGTGGAGGGAAGAGGAGGCGGTAAGGGGGAAGGTAATAGAGAGAGGGGATGGAGGAGAGAGGATGTGGAAGGAGAAATGAAGGTGGTGGAGAGAGGAAGAGGAGGGGAGAGGAGGAAAATAGGAGGATTAGGAAAGGGAGAAGAGGTGAGAGTGGAAGGACGAGGAGGGAAGAAGAGACGGGGAGAGGAGGGAAATAGGAGGAGTGGAGGCAGGTGGGAGAAGGAGGAGGGGAGAGGAACGGTGGAGGGAGAAGGAGTAGGGATAGAGGGAAGGGATGAGAGGAGGAGAGGTGGAGGACTGAGGGAGGGGGATGGGGGTAGGACTGGAGGGAGCAGGAGGAGGAGAAGTGGGAGTAGGGACAGGAGGAAGGGGTAAGGAGAAGAGGAAGGGAAGGGGTCAGAAGAGAGGGGGAGGAAGTAAGTAGGGGGAAGGAGGATAGGGGACAGGATAGACTTTGCGTTTCTTTTCATCCCTTTCCTTCTACTTTTTCGGTTGATCCCCTTCTCTTCCTTCTCCCCCTTTTCCCTTATTTTATTTTGTTTATTTGATATTTTTTTTAGTCTCCTCTTTCTCCTCCATCGTGCTGTCATCCTCCTCTTTAGCTCATTCATCTTCTTATTTTCATGTTACTTCTCCTCTTTTGCCTAGTTCCTCTTCGTTTTCTCTCTCTCTCTCTCTCTCTCTCTTTTGTGTCATGTTTTTTTTTCTCTTTCTCCTTTTACTTCTCCACTTACTCTTTTTTGTAACCCTTTTTCAGCTTACTTCTCCTGCTCTTCATCTTTTTTCCCTCCTCCAATTCCTCTTTCAACTCTTTCTACCTCCTCTTCTTCCTCTTCATCTTCCTCTTCATCTTCCTCTTCCACCTCCCTTTCCTCTTCTTCTTCTTCTTCTTCTTCTTCTCTCCTCTTTCTCCTTCTGTTCCTCATTTTAGCCTCCCCCTCTTCCCCATTCCTCTTTCAACTATCAGCAACATGAATATCCTAAAACATAGTGCTTCTCTCCCCTCTCCCTTCTCTCTCTCTCTCTCTCTCTCTCTCTCTCTCTCTCTCTCTCTCTCTCTCTCTCTCTCTCTCTCTCTCTCTCTCTCTCTCTCTCTCTCTCTATTTATCTATCTATCTATCTATCTATCTATCAGTCTCTATATCTTTCTTTCTCTCTCTCTTTCTCTTTCTCTTTCTAGTTCTGTCACTATATATATCTCTTTATCTCTTTCGCTCTTTCTATCTTTCTTTATTTATTTTTCTTTAAGGAATTTTCCTTCCCCTTTCCTTATTTCGTTTTTATTTCTTCTTTTACTTATTCTTTTTTCTCTTTCTGCTTTGAGTTCTTGGAGTGTATGCGTGTCTCTGTTTTTTTGTATCTGTGTATGTATTTGCATGTGTGTCTGCGTGTTTTTTTTTTCTTTCTTTCTTTCTTTCTTTCTTTCTTTTCTTTTTTTTGTGTGTGTGTGTGTGTGTGTGTGTGTGTGTGTGTGTGTGTGTGTGTGTGTGTGTGTGTGTGTGTGTGTGTGTGTGTGTGTGTGTGTGTGTGTGTGTGTGTGTGTGTGTGTGTGTGTGTGTGTGTGTGTGGTTTTGTGTGCGTGTCTTTGTTTGTATGCATGCTTTCGTATGTATGTATGCATATGTGTGTATGTTCGTCTGTGTATTTATGTGAGTGCATGCGCTTAAATCTGGTCTTAAGAATCCGTGCTCTCCTAAATTCCACAAGTACAATCGCCAGGTCTGTCGTCTTAGACCTTATCAGTTACCGAGCGTGATAGTGCACAAATTTGCATAGAGTTGCGAACATTTTGTCTTATTTCACGGTTGCTATTATTATATTTTTATATATTATTTATCGTCATTTATGTTGTTTGGTTGTATATTGCTGTTTTTGTTTATTGATTCTTTGTTTGTTGATTCGTTATGGTTGTCATCAGCAATCAACTTCACTATCATAACAGTTACCATCGACATCACGATCACCATCATCATCATTAACATCATCAGTATCACCATCAAATTAACATCACCATCATCATTCTCAGCGTCCCCACCATCATCATTACCAGCACAACTATTTTGCAACATAATACTTATATATAACTTCATAAATTCTTCACTAGTTACTTACTTACTTGGAAAAAATACAGACAAATACATTTTTCATACAGTATTTCATTGAAGAAATTCTAAGACTTTATAAATTCAAAATAACACATTGTTCGGTGTATTTGATTTACTTTTTTTTTTTTTACAAAATTTATCTCCCTATATTTTCTCTTTTTATGTCACAGGTTTTTCCGTTGATTTTTGGTTGGTTGGTTGAAATTCGTTGGCTGTAGTTCTATGGTTGAACATTTTTGGTTGCTTAGAAGGTGTAGCTGAATGTAGATATTTAATTGGATATTCTCTTTAGTTTAAACTTGTGGTTGCATGGTTGATTGTGGTTGTTTGGTTGAATAACACACTATGTTGGCTAATCGGGGTGGTTACTTGGTTGACTGGACGCTTTTGGTTGGTTCAAAGATGTGGTTGCATGGTTGGTGAGGGCGAGGGCGTGGCTACCAGGCGGGTTGGAAGAAAGAACTTGAATCGGCGTGTGTGGGCGGCATTATTAACATAAGCATGTGTGAACAGGGAGGGGGAGGGGGCATGTGTGTCTGTGCAGAGGGAGGAGGAGGACTGTGTGTATGTGGGGGGGGGATATGTCGGTATGTTTGTATTAAAAATGTTTGTAGGGTTTGTTTGTGCGTGTGTGTGTGGGGGGGGGGGGGTATGTATGTCCCTCGTGTGTATGTGGCTTTGTTTGCGCGCGCGCGCGTGCGTGTGTGTGTGTGTTTGTGTTTGTGTTTGTGTGTGGGTGGGGAGGGGTTATGTGGGCATGTTTGTAGAAAAAATGTGTGTGGGAATTGTGTGTGTGTGTGTGTGTGTGTGTGTTCGTATATATCCGTGTCTATATATGCACGTGTGCGTGTCTCTTTTTTTCATATGACAGAAATATGCAGATGGACAACACACGCCGCCGCGCCCGTGCGCACGCACACTACGATTTTACACGTGTATCGCTCATGTTAACAGCGAAGGGACTGAAACATACCCTCCCCAAGCCCCCTGCCCCTCTCCTACTCCCAAGGCAGTAGGTGGGGGGGGGAGGGGAGAAGAAGGAATCAGCAAGGAGGAGGGAGGGAGGAAGGGAGGGTATGAGGGGGGATGGGAGAGGCTTGGTTATGAAGGGGGACGAGGGTAGGATAAAGGGAGGGAGGGAAGGAATGGAGTATATGACTGGGGAGAGCTGGGTAGGATAAGAGGGGGAGAAGGGGGATACCAGAAGGGAGGAGGAGTTTAGGAAGGGAGGATATGAGAGGGGGAGGAGAGGATGAGAAGGGGGAAAGGGGAGGAAAGGGAGTAATCCTCGGCAGGATCGTCAGCCTAGCGGGGAAGGTTGTCTCTGCCCAGCGGGAACTTGCTGCTCTCTACTGACTCCTGCTGCTTCCTGGGTGGCCGCCTTTCTGCTGACCCCATCCCCCTACTCTCCCTCCCCTTCCCCCTCCACGTTCCCCCTCTCCCTCCCCTTCCCCCTCCACGTTCCCCCTCTCCCTCCCTGTCTATCGTCTCTACTAAGACTACTACTTTTACCACTACTAATACTACTACTACAAGTACTACTTATACTACTATCACTACTACCGCTACTATTACCACTACTACACTTACAACTACTACTACTACTACTTCTAACACAACATCCCTCCAGGCGTTTTCTTTCCCCTCCCTTCCCTCCCCTCCCTTCCCTCCCCTCCCCTGCTAATATCCCCTGCTGACATTCTGTGCCCTGCTGTTTTTACTGGTCATCCATTACCTGCTTGCTACTGAAGAAGTCATATCCTGGGACAGTTTCAGAGGCGGCAGTGCGAGGGAGAAGGAGAGAATGAGAGGGGATAAGAGGGGGAGAGGGACGCAGAGAGGAGTGGGTAGAAAGAGAGAAGGAGAAGGGAAAAGAGGGGGAGAGGGACGTTGAGAGGAGTGGGTAGAAAGAGATATGGAGATGGGGAAAAGAGGGGGAGAGGGGCGTAGAGAGGAGTAGGTAGAAAGAGAGAGGAAGAGGGGAAAAGAGGGGGAGAGGGACGTTGAGAGGAGTGGGTAGAAAGAGAGAGGGAGAGGGGAAAAAAGGTGGAGAGGGACGTAGAGAGGAGTAGGTAAAAAGAGAGAGGGAGAAAAGAGGAGAGGGGCAAGAGATGGGAAAAGAGGGGGAAAGGGAGAGGACGTGAGAGTAGGTAGAAAGAGAGAGGGAGAGGGGAAAAAAGGTGGAGAGGGACGTAGAGAGGAGTAGGTAAAAAGAGAGAGGGAGAAGGGAAAAGAGGGGGAGAGGGACGCAGAGAGGAGTGGGTAGAAAGAGAGAGGAAGAGAGGAAAAGAGGGGGAGAGGGACGTAGAGAGAAGTGGGTAGAAAGAGAGAGGGAGAGGAGAAAAAAGGGGGAGAGGGACGCAGAGAGGGAGAGGGGAAAAGAGGGAGAGAGGAACGTACAGAGGAGTGGATAGAAAGAGAGAGGGAGAGAGGAAAAAAGGGGGAGAGGGACGTAGAGAGGTGTGGGTAGAAAGAGAGTGGGAAATGGGAAAAGAGGGGGAGGGGGACGCAGAGAGGAGTGGGTATAAAGAGAGAGGGAGAGTGGAAAAGTAAGAGAGGAAGAGAGAGGGAGGGGAGAGAAGAGAGCTAAAAGGGGATGTGGGGAGAGTTATAAGTTATAAGAGAAGGGGGAGGGGAAGAAAGTTTAAAGGAGAGAGAGAGATAGGGTAGAGAGTTAAAATGGGGAAAGAGAGGGGGGATGGGGGAAGTTAGAAGGGGAGAGAGGGGAAGGGGGGAGATAGTTAGAAGGGGAGAGAGAGAGAGATGGAGGGGGAAGAGAGTGGGGGAGGGAGAGAGTGGAATAGAAAAAAATAAGAAAGAAATATGAAGAAAGTATGCGTGAGAGTGTGTATTTGTGTGCGTATGTATGTTTGTGTGTAAGAGGGAGAGAGAGAGCGAGATGCAGTTTGACATACACACTGATTGTGATGATAACTTTGATGATGGGGGAAAGAAAGAGAGAAGCTAAAAGAGAAAGAGAGAGACCGAGAGAGAGAGAGGGGGGGGGGAGAAAAACACAGACAGACAGACACACAGACAGAGTGGGGGATGAATCGGAGACGGAACGGATTAGCTAATAGACAGGCCGACCAACAAACAAACTATCAGAGACCGAAAGACATGTAAGCAAACAAAGACAAAGCAAAATATACAACGTCAAAAAAAGGGAGAAAAACAACAACTAATAATCCAGATCAAAGAGACATTAAACGTTGAAAAAAAAAAAAAAAATAGAAGGAGAGAGAGAGAGAGAAAGAGAAAAATCAGAAAATGATTATACATGTCGGCACAACAAAGTGAATTTCAAACCCGTTGGCTCACAGAAGCGAGGTTACGGTGACCTTATCTTAAAGCGAATGTCCGGGTGACCTGAACTCAAGCTCCGCCCTCCGTCGTTTGTTTATGAATGAATTAACACATGTATATTTCATCTGATATCTCCGTGTGATCAATATAGATATAAATTTGATGGATTCACTCGTTCATAGAGTCATGCGTGTTTAATGAGGGCGTGTGTTAATGTTATGTATGCATGTGTGTTCCATGTATCCCTACGGACATATCTACGGATGTCCCTGATGTTTGATCATGTGTGCTTGTAGGTTTTAGTGTGGGTGTATTGGTCAGTGTTTTGTGTATGTATATATATGTGTGTGTGTGTGTGTGTGTGTGTGTGTGTGCGTGCGTGCGCTCCTGTGTGTGCTTTTTTTGTTTGTGTGTGTTTGTTTTTTATTGTGTGTATTTTGCCAGCAACCAGTCCTGTGTGTGGATCTGTGCGTTCATGCGCCTTTGCTAATTTGTGTATTTATGTATATATGTGTGTTACCGTGCTTGTGTATTTGTGTGTTTCCATTTGTCTACTCATACATTAATGAGTATGAACATGAAGCGATCAAAAATTATTATAACAGTCACGACTTTTATAACATTCTCATACATTCATGCTACAGATATAACATTTTGCATCTCGCTGAAACAGTTTTATGTATGCTCATCCTCGCGGGAATAGAATTCTAAAAAATCATTTGAATGATTCATTATTCATACTAGAAAAGGTTGAAGCAATTAAGTTGATTGTTTTTATTTGTTTCCTATTTAATTGAGTTAGAGCCCAGTCGTTTATCTTAATTACATCTCTGCCAGAGATGGATTAATTATTTTAAATGGTGATAATGATGATGATGTTAATGATAATGATGATAAAAGTAATGTTGGTAATTATGATGAAAATTATACTAACAATTAGAGTAGTAGTGATAATTGTGATAATGGTGGTAATGGTTATCATGATAATGCTGGGGATTGTAATGATGGTGATAATGATGATAATAATAATAATGATAATGGTAAAAATGATAATAATAATAATGATAATGGTAAAAATAATAATAATGATAATGATGATGATATTAACAATCAAAATTAGATAATAGAATGATCATAAAGATCATGATTATAAAGCTAATGATAACAAAAATAACGGTATAATGATAATAGTAGAACAGCGATAGTAATGATAATGATAATAACAATAACTATGATAATGATAATAGCAATACTGATAATAATTCTATGATGATAATGCCAAAAAATATGAATATTATAATAACAGTTATAATGATAGTAGCTATTGCAATATCTATGATAACAGTAATAGTAATCATAAGGTAATAATGCTATTAATGATAAAAGATAAAAGCAATGAGGATGATAAGGCTAATAGTATGATAGTGATTATAGCAATGATGATGATAATGATCAAATGAATGTAATTATAATGATTATTATAAGTGTAATATGAGTAATAGTGGTAATGGTAATAATAAAAATAAATAGCGATAGTAAGGATGATGATGATAGTAACAATGGTAGTAAAAATGATGATGATAATGATAATAGCTCTAATAGAATGATACTACAATCATGATAGTAGTAGTGATATTAGTACTTTTAGTGTTGATGGTAATGGTAATGGTAATGACAATAGCAATTATAGCAATAGTGATGATAATAATGAAAATAACACTATTACTACTAAATGATATTAGTTCTAATGGTGATGATGATGATGATGATGATAATGACAATACTAAAATCTCATGCCACCATTATCATCTACGTCAATACAATAACCCTAATCATCATCACCATCAAAACATAATCACAAGAAAGAGAATATGATAAGGTAACAAACTAAGATAAAGGGAGGGAGGATTATTGACACCGAGGGAGAGAAGGTGAGAGAGGGAATATGATAAAGTAATAAACGAAGATAAAGGGAAAGAGGATTATTGATATCGAGGGAGAGAAGGTGAGAGAGGGAATATGATAAAGTAATAAACGAAGATAAAGGGAAAGAGGATTATTGATATCGAGGGAGAGAAGGTGAGAGGGGGAATATGATAAAGTAATAAACGAAGATAAAGGGAAAGAGGATTATTGACATCGAAGGAGAGAAGGTGAGAGGGGGAATATGATAAAGTAATAAACGAAGATAAAGGGAAAGAGGATTATTGACAGCGAGGGAGAGAAGGTGAGAGGGGGAATAGCGGGAAAAAAGGGAGGTGCATTTTCAGCATTTGGGGAGAAATAAGGAGGAAGAGGGGGAGGGTTAGATAGGGATATAGGGGGGGGGGTGGAGAGAGAGAGAAAGAGAGGGTAAAAATAAAAAATGATTGGGGAGAGAGGGAGAAAGAGAAAATGTGAAATGAGATCGGATGAAAATAGTTGATTGGGGAGATAAGGTGAGAGAAAGATAGGGAGAAAGCTAAAGAATAGGAAGAGAGAGAAGAGAGAAGAAAAGAAAAGGGAAGGAGGTGAAAAAGAAGGGAAGTTGAGAAAAATAAGATCTGAGGGGAGATTGAGAGAACGAACATGATGTGAAGAGCAAGAGAGAGAGAGAGAGAGAGAGAGAAGACAAGTAGAAATGGAAAGAGCTATAGAAATAGAAAGACGAAGAAAGGTGAAAAGAGAGAGAAAGCGACAGCGGAGGCGAAAAAGAGCCACAAAGAGGATTAGAGTAAGGGGAGAGAAAGAGGGGGAAAAATCCTTTGTTTTTCCTTGATGTTTCTATTTTTCTTGTGCGATAGAAAGAGGGAGAGACGAACAAAGAATTAAGTGAGGGAAAAGGAGAGAATGGGCGAACGACGTGGAAAGAGAGATAGAGCAAAGGTCACAAGAAGCTTAGGAAGTGGGGAAAATACGAAATTGAGGGAATGAATTAAGCGAGGAGGAGAGGGAGAGAGACAGACAGACAGACACACAGATAGACAGAAAGACAGACAGACAGAATAGCACACACACACAATCAGACAAACAAACAAGTACATAGGCACACATTCAAATACGCCTATGCACAGACAGAGAAGAAATGGGAAAATAATGAGGGAAACAAAAAGGAAAGAGAGAGAGGATGGAAGAATGAAAAGAGGAACAATAGAGAGAGAGAAACTCGAAGAAAATTTATTAGAACAAAGAGGGGGGAGAGGTATAAAGAAGAGAACAGGAAAAGAGATCGAGGAGTAGAGAAAGAGAGAGAGAAAACAAGAATAAAAGGAAACATGGAGTGAGAATAAAGAGAAAGGGAAAGAAAAACAAGAGAGAAAAAAGGAGGAGGAGAAGAAAACAAGGAAAGAGGACACATGGAATGTAAAGGAGAAGATAAAAAAAGGAATAAGAACAAAAAGAGCAAACAAACAAAACTAAAGAAAGAAGATACGAGAACAAGAAGAAAACAGAGAAAGATGAGACGAGAACAAGAGAAAAATAGAGAAAGAAGAGATTGGAACACGAGGGAATTTAAGAAAGAAGAGAAAAGAAGTGGAAGAGAACCAAAAGAGGATATCGTAAGCGGGGTTAGTCAGCAGAACCGCCACTATAAAGAGAGGAAAAGAAGACAAAAAGGGAAAGAGGGAGAAAAGAAAGAGAGAAAAAAAGAAAAAAAAAACATATAAAGTTTAGAAACAAGATACAGTCAAACCAGGAAGATAGGAAAAGAAAGAAAGGCAAAAGAAGAAAAATAGATAAGAGGGCAACAGAACGAACGAGCGAACTAACTGCAAAATGTTCAATGGATTATTAGTAATTAAAACTTGGTCAAAAGTTCCGCTATTGGATCTCAGAAGGAGAGAGAAATTCCCTCTCTCGGCGGGGAGGGGGGCAGCGGGGTCGAGGGGGGAGGGGGCTCAGAAACTCTCTTTTCTTTGGTGATAGAGAATGCGAATCATAGAAGAGGGAGAAATGGAATCCTAGCAGAGAAAATGAGAACGAAATCGAAGAGAACGAGAATCATATATGAAAAAAAAAATTAATATGAGGAGGGAAAATGTGAGTACCCGTATGAGGAATGTGAATCTTATTAAACTAAATGTATAAGAGAACCGGCAATCATATGAAAAAAAAAACTGCAGTAATAAAAATAAATATATATATAAATCGTATACGAGAAAATATGAATCATACAAGAGGAAACATAGTTAATGTAAGGAAAACGGATTTCCTCTTAATGTAGTCATAAAAGGAAAAAAAAGTAAGAAAGTCCCCCTCTTCCCCTCCCCCCCCCTTCATCTTTTTCTTACTCTTCTAAAGTGAATAATCCATCTCTGACGGTGATGAAATTAAAGCAAACTGTGCGGCTCAATTTAACTCAATTACAAAGAATATAAAACAAACTCGTGATGCTTTTATAATTGTTTTATTGAATTAGTTCGATTTTTTTTTTTTTTTTTTTTTTTTTATGAAAAAATGTATCTTTTGGAGATACATTTTTTATCAAATCCCCTTGAAAAAAAGAAGAGAATAGAGAAAGGTAAACATGAAGAATGAAAAGATATAAACAGGTGACCCAAGTAAAAGGACAGAAAAATGAAGAATG
>NW_028234436.1:21143336-21145836 GCF_977035675.1 Penaeus japonicus
ATATTGAGCGCGTCTCCGTCCCCGTGGTACGTGAAAGGAATATTTACGCTCACATTATTCACACAATGTGGCTCCTCTTACGTCATGCATTCGTAACAACAATCTTTCTATCTCTTTCGACACGTGGAGGGGGTGGGGGGGGAAGGGGGTAGGGTGCACAACAATAACAACAAAAGCAACAACAATAACAAGTAAAGCAAGCAATATTGTTCTCTGAGCCGACCGGGAAACTGGTTTACACTTATATCATCGGTATATCATCCAGTCGAATAGAATCCACTGTTGCAATATCGCGGAGGATGAAATTCCGGTATTGCTGTTTCTGTATTGTGCATTTTGCAATCACGTAGGCTTTGTATTATGAGCTGCTATTGCATAAGTACCATAGAACATTCTAGGATGGTGTTCACTTTCCCCCTCCCCTCCATTTCCCCCCCCCCTCCCTGCCTAATCCCCACCCTCCCGGCGACGCCTAACCCACCCTAAACCCCATACCCTTCGCGACAACCCCCCTCCAACCCCACCCCTTCTTCGCGATAACTCCCCCCCCCCAACCCCTATTTCCATCCCCTTCCGTGGCACCACTCATCTCAAAGATGGAGGGAGGATAACCTAGCTTAGCTCATCCACGTGTCTCAATAACCTTATTGAAGTCAAAGTCAAAAGCCTCTTTGTATCACAACCCCTCCCCCACCTCCCTCCCAACACACACACACACACACACACACACACACACACACACACACACACACACCTCCATCATTTCTTATCCCTCACCCCCCTCACCCCTGCATAACTCCTCTCCCCATCCCCACCCCCCCTCCCCTTCCCCCTTTCCCCCTCCCCGGAAGACACTACGAAAGTGACCGTCGGTTCGGCAGCTGCGTGCAAAGTGATTTGAGTGATGGAGGAGCAAGATGAACCTCGAATGCCAAGCAACCCGCGCACTGGTGAGATATATGTCGGGGAGAATGGGGGAGGGGGGGGCTGGAGGTTTCCTACTCCCCTCCCCTTTCTCGCCCCTTCTTCTTCTCAGTGAACATACCCCCCACCCCTGCTCCACCTTCCTTGTCGTTTATCCTCTTTCCTTCCCCTCTCTCCCTCCGCTCTACTTTCATGCATCTTTTCTCATATCCACTTTCCCTTCTTCTTCCACTTGCCTCGCCTCTTCATGCCTCACCTCCTCTCCCACACCAACACCTCTCCCCTGCTTTTCCTCTCACCTTCTTTCTTTCCATCCCCCTCCCCACTCCATCCCCAGCCTTTCCCCCCTCTACATCTCTATACCCTCCCTTCTCCCCTATTCCTGCCGTCCCTTTCTCCTTTTCCCTCCCTACTCCCTTCCTTATTCCTCCCCTCCCCTTTACCCTTCACCTTCTTTATCCCTTCCCCCTCCCTCTCTCCATCCCCACTCCTCCCCCCTTATCTATTTACAACTCTTCCCTCCTAAGGATCCCCTCCCCCTTGTCCATCCCCCCCTTCTCCTTCTTTCTTCTCCCCCTTCTCCACCCCTTCACCCCTCTAAATACCTTCATCCCCTGCCTTCCCCCTTCCCCCTCCCACCCCTCTTCCCCACCCCTACCCACCCACCCCCACCCCCAAACGAAACAGCCGCTACATTTTGGTCTGATATTCTTCCTGAGGGATGCTGCGGTTATCCATCTCCTGCGGGTTATTGAAAGACAGACTGGGATTGTTCTCATGGCTATTTTCTTTTTTCACTTCATTTTGTATTTTATTCTTTTAGGGGAGATATTTTGGGTGTGTTTTAGCTCGAAAGAGAGCGAGAAAAAAATTGATGTATATTGCCTGGGTATAACTCTCAGTATTTTTTTTTTTTTTTCTCGGTCTCTCTCTCTGTCTGTCTGTCTCTTTCTCTTTTGTTGCTTCTCTTTTTATATCTCTCTCCCTCTCTCTATTTCTTTCATCTTTCTCTCTCTTTTTCTTCTCTCTCTCTCTCTTTTTCTTCTCCCTCTCTCTCTTTTTTTTCTCTCTATCTCTCTTTTTCCTTCTCTGTCTCTGTCTCTCTCTCTCTTTCTCTCTCTCTCTCTCTCTCTCTCTCTCTCTCTCTCTCTCTCTCTCTCTTCTCTTCTCTCTCTCCTCTCCTCTCCTCTCCTCTCTCTCTTCTCTCTCCTCTCCTCTCTCCTTCTCTCTCTCTCTCTTTCCTCTCTCTTCTCTCTCTCTCTCGCTTTCTCCTCTCTCTCTCTCTCTCTCTCTCTCTCTCTCTCTCTCTCTCTCTCTCTCTCTCTCTCTCTCTCTCTCTCTCTCTCTCTCTCTCTCTCTCTCTCTCTTTCTCTCTGTCTCTCTCAATCTATCCACCTCTACCCCACCCCCACCTCCTTCTCCGCCAAATGGATATATGGAAAACCTTAAGCATTCCCCTTTTTACCCTCGACCTGGAATATATACAAGGTGGTGTGTAGTTTCCCCTCGAGTTATGGCAACCAAGACATGTAATACTTTCTTGTTAAAATATTGCAGGAAGAGCATATTGCACCTC
>NW_028234436.1:21163336-21168336 GCF_977035675.1 Penaeus japonicus
GAAAGTGAAAGAAGCTTAAGTAAGAGAGAGAAGAAAAACGTAAAAAAAATGTTGATGTTTTTTCGTTTATTTTTCTTTTTGTGGGTGTGTTTCAATTATTTTTGTGCTTTCTTTTTTTTCTGACTGGACTCGTGATGTGTCATTTTGTTTATGTAGTAAGTGTAAAAGAAATATGTATCCCACTGGGCATGTAAAGCGTAAACTGATTCAGTGAATGGATATTTCAAGCTAGCTGTATTTAGTCGAATTTGTTATCGTGATATAATATGAGGATAATAATGTTATCGTTTTTTATATTTTTTACTGTAATTTTATCTAATTAAAAATATATATTAATTTTCTTCTCTTACCTCCCTTGTTTCGCACTTTCTTTCATCCTTTTCTTCTATTTTCTTCACCTTTATTCTCTTTATTTTACCCTCTTCGTTTTTTTTTCCATCTCCTTTTTTCTTTTTTCTGTACATTTCTTCTTATCCCTTCTCTTTTTCCATCTTCTGTCCTGCGTTTTTTTTTCTCTCTTCCTCTTCTCCCCTCTTCCATTTTCTTTTACTCTCTCCTTCTCCATTTCCTCATCTCTCCATCTTTCTCATTATCTCCCTCTCTCCATTTCCTTCCTCAACTCACCTTTCCCTCTCCCTATCTCTCTCCCTCTCCCCTTCTTACACCCTCCCACTAACCTCTCCCATTTTCTTTTCCTACCAACCCCCACTCCCCTTGTCCTCCCCATCTCCTCAACCATCCTTTCCATTTCCTCATTCCCCATTCCTCTCCCAATCCCTTAAGCCTCTCGCCGCTTCCCCAGCACCCCTCTCACCCTGCCATGCCTCCCCCTCACCTCACACTTCCCTTCCAACGTCTCCTCACTCCCTTTCTCCCTCTCCCTCTCCCTCCCATGTCCCTACTCCTTCCCCTCCTACCTCCCCTCTTCCTTCCCCCACCTCACTCTTTTTCCCTCCTGCCTCCCCCACCTTCCTACTCCTCCTGCTCCCTCCCCTCCTCCTTCCTCCACCTCACTCCCTTTCCCTCCCTTCTCAACACCCCTTCCACCTCCTTCCTCCCCCTCCCTCCCCTCCCGACCCCTTCCCAAGTCTGCCTGAGTCTCTCCCAATTAGCACCTCTGCTTGTGACATAATTACGCCTGCCATCTGCTTGTTTTTTATGGTCCTCCATGCAAAAGGCGGAATCAGGAGTTGTCACACTTTGTAGGAGTTCGTGAGCTCTCGTGCTTGCTGTGCTTGGTGTGTGTTATGTGTGTTTGTGCTTTTGTTTTTTTGGTGATGGTAGGGATTTGATGTTGCTGTTATCGTTGCTCTTGTCATTTTCATTTTTGTAATTGCTTTTTTGTATCCTTATTGTTGTTATTGTTATTACCAATATCATTATCATTATTCATTATCAATATTATTATAATTATTATTATCATTATGTGTGTGTTATTATCATCATCATCATCTTCATCATTCTTATTATTGTTATCTTTATTACTATAATTTTTAATTATTATTATCATTGTTGTCGTAATCATCAATATTGTCACTATCTTTAATCTTAGTACTATCATCATCATCATTATCATTATCATTATCATTACTATTATTATTATTATTATCATTAGATTTATTTGTCCACTCATTATTCTGACTATTTACTACTGCTATCGTTTTCCTCTGCAATGTTATGAATCATGAGTGGTACGATAATCATCAGTGGTACTGTAATTAATGCTGTAATTATGTTTTTTTTTATATATACTAAACATATTCGCTGAATCTCTTCTATTGCGTTTTTCTTTCTTTCTTTCTTTCTTTCTTTCTTTTTTCTTTTTTCTTTTCTGTTTTTCTCATTTGACCTTTCGATTTTCGCTTCCGGCTCTCTTCCTTCCTCTTTCCCCCATCCCATCCCCCCTCCCCCCTCCCCCCATCCCTCCCCACTCCCCCCATCCCTCCCCACTCCCTCATTCCAAAAAATACTAAAAGCGAATAAATAACGTTGTCATGGTGGACATTGCTCTTTGAAAAATATAAAAAAAAGGAAAACAATTGAAACACTAACTCTTCTTGTGTTTCTCAGTGAAAAGATATAATGATACTAAAATAATCACCTGGACGTTAATGTGTATTTGAGTATGTTTTTGTGTACGTGTGTGTGTGTGTGTGTGTGTGTGTGTGTGTGTGTGTGTGTGTGTGTGTGTGTGTGTGTGTGTGTGTGTGTGTGTGTGTGTGTGTGTGTGTGTGTGTGCAAGTGAGTGAGGGAGTGAGTATGTGTGTGTGTGGGCGTGTGTGTGAGTGAGTGAGGGAGTGTGTGTGTGTGTGTGTGTGTGTGTGTGTGTGTGTGTGTGTGTGTGTGTGTGTGTGTGTGTGTGTGTGTGTGTGTGTTCCCAAGCGATGGTGTTAGATAGAAAAAAGTCTTCTTTCCTTTTCTTTTCTTTCTTTTTTTTCTTCTGCCTTCTCTTCCTCTTTCTCATCTTGCCCTCCTTTCTCCTCCCCCTCCTCCCCCTCCCCCCTCCTCCTCCCCCCCCCCCCCCCCTCCTCCTGAAACTCTCCTGACTCCCGACTCTCCTGCCGTCGGTCTGAAGTCCCCGTCTCTCTGAAGTCCCCAGCCCGATGGTCTACACGCAGCTGGACTTATTAATGAAGTCCGGCCAATCTTTCTGTCGATGTTGTGAGTCTGTTTTTTTCTTTTCTTTTCTTTTTCTTTTTTTGGGCCTTTCTTTTCTTTCTTTCTTAGTCTCTCTTTCTTCTTTTCTTATGTTTCTTTTATTTTCTAGTTTCGTTTTTTTTTCTCTCTCTCTTTTCGCGATCTTTCCTTTTCTCTTTTTTTTTTCCTTTCTCTTTCCTCTTTTCTTTTGGTTCTCTTCTGTTCTGTTCTGCTTTTCTCTATCTTCTATGCCATTTTTTTCTTTTCACACTTTCCTTATTCTTCCCCTTTTCTCCTCTCTCCTCTGTTCTTCAGCTCTCCTTTCCTCTCCTTTTCTCATCCTCCTCCTACTCCTCTTCTCATTACCCTCTCCTTCCCTCCTCTCTTAAACCCCTTCCTCTTTTCTCCTCTTTCCTGCTCTCTCCTCTTATCTCGCCTCACCTGTACTCCCCTCTTCTCTCTCATTTTATTACCATCTCTCTCTCTCTCTCTCTCTCTCTCTCTCTCTCTCTCTCTCTCTCTCTCTCTCTCTCTCTCTCTCTCTCTCTCTCTCTCTCTCTCTCTCTCTCTCTCTCTCTCTCTCTCTCTCTCTCTCTCTCTCTCTCTCTCTCTCTCTCTCTCTCTCTCTCTCTCTCTCTCTCTCTCTCTCTCTCTCTCTTTCTCTTCAGTCCTCTCACCCTCTCCTCCTCTCTTCTCTGCTCTCTCCTCCTCTTCCGTCCTCTCACCCCCTCCTCCTCTCTCCTCTGCTCTCCCCTCCCCTCCCACTCCCTTCCCTCTCACACTCTTCTTCTCCTCTTTTCTCTGCTTTCCCCTTCCCTTCCGTCCTCTCATCCTCTCTTCTCTGCTCTCCCCTCCCCTTCCGTCCTCTCATCCTCTCCTTCTCCTCTTCTCTGTCCCCCCTTCCCCTTCCTTTCCCTCTCACACTCTCCTTCTCCTCTCTTCTCTGCTTTCCCCTCCCCTTCCCTCTCATCCTCTTTCCTCTTTAGCGCTAAAATTTATTCGAAGAGCCATTTTGTTCTCCGTCGCTCTGGCTCGTCTTATTTTTTCGTGTTTTCGTGTTTTACGAAAACTGAAGCCATTCTTTTGCCAGTTAGTCTTAGTGGATTTTTCTTCTTCTTCTTCTTCTTCTTCTTTTTCGTCTTTAGCTTTTTCTTTTTTTCTCTTCTTATTTTGGCGGCTTTTCTCTTTACCTAGTAGTATCTACTGTTTTTTTTTTTTTCTATCCCAGTGCCATATTCTTTTTCTTTCTATTTTAATCTTCTTTTCCTTCTTCTTCATCTTCTTCATTTTCTTGTTTTCGTTTCCTTAGTATCGGCTAGGACCTTATTGTTTTAAGGTTCGTCTGTTTTTTTTTTGTTTGTTTGTTTTGTTTGTTTTGTTTTGTTTTCATCTTTTACTTCTCCTTTTTCATGTTCCTTCCTCTTTTGCTTGCTTGCTTGCTCGACTCATACGACCAAAGAGTTTGCAGCAAAGCCCTAAAACGTATTTTGTAAATTACCAGATTTTCTTCTCCTCTCTTTTTCTATTTATTCAACTAATGCAACATAATTAGCTAATCTAGCTCTCTCGCGCACTGCCTTTACACAACTAATTCTGTTTGGTCGCTGAAAGAACGGCCAATCGATTTACATGGCCGTAGCAAATAAAACATAATGGATTTTGTTCATAACAGCGGAACTTTATAACCTACCTCTAATTTCGAAAATCTGCTCATAAATTTATGAAATCCATCTATGATTGGAATTCAATTAAGTCATAAAGTTATGTAAATGAGATACAATAGGAACGGTCACTCTGACAGCCGGCGGACGAACGGGAAAAGCTGAACAAATTATTCCAGTACCAATAAATCAAGTGCGATTAAGTTATTACACGAGATAGCAAGTTGATAAAGAGACTTGCCAGTTAGTACATACGATGTTGGTGTTACTTTCGTGCTTATGTAATAATGCCCCACCCTCCCCCCTCCCCCCTTTTTTCTATTTTTAACAAGGGGGTAATGTTTTCTTTACTGCTAACTGAATACTCCGTAATTTGTAAGTTTTGAGACATTTGTTGAATATTACTATTTTGGCATTGCAAGTTTACGACATATCAAGAGTGTATATCTTCTGTTGCAATGAATTAGACAAAAAAATCACATAGCTCTTTCTACTACATGCAAGTTGGCCTAGGTGTTTATATCACATGGATCTCTATCATAAGTTCACTTACAATATTCATTAAATAATAATTTTGCTTGGTAATGATAATGATTATGATAATGATGATAAATAATGATATTAATGATAATTATAATAAACAACAATATTACTAATAATGATGATGATTACTATAAATGCGGGAAGGTAAAAAAGGTCAAC
>NW_028234436.1:21170836-21173336 GCF_977035675.1 Penaeus japonicus
GGGGGGGGAGGGCTTTTTCTTGTAAGGTAAATATAGAAATGAGGGGCATGGTTTTAAGGTAAATTGGTTGTTGATGAGATGAATGAGATTGTGAGTTAAGTGAAGTTATGAGTGAGTAGAGTGACGTTGTGAGGGAGATTATCCGTGAGGTGAGTGAAGTCGTGAGTAAGGTTATGAGTGAAGTTGTGAGTAAGGTTATGAGTGAAGTCGTGAGTAAGGTTATGAGTGAAGTTGTGAGTAAGGTTATGAGTGAAGTGTGTGTGATATTATGAGTGAGGCAATTGAAGTTGTGTGTGATATCATGAGTGAAGGGAGTGAAGTTGTGAGTCAGTTATGAATAAGTCGAGAAAAGTTGCGAATGAGATGAGTGAAGTTGTGAGTGAACTCAGATACTAAAAGGGTTGTAATAGATACTGAAAGAATTGAGAAAAACTACAAGGTAATTAGTGGGATATTTGATAGAGATTAAATTGAGATTAATTTATCGATTGATAAAAAGAAATGTTCAATAACTGATTTCTTTTCTCTGTTTGTAATACTATTGGGAAGGGTAGTCAGTATTAACAGTATAAGACATACATAAAATTAATATATGTGTGATTATATACATATCATATGATTCATATGAATATGTTATGTGTATTCATATGAATATGTTATATGTTATGTGTAAAGTTAATAATAAAGTAAGATGAAATATGGAAATAATATATTATAAATGTTTAAATGTGTATAAATTTATGAAAAATAAAAGTGAAATGTAAATAGTTAACAGCTCTGGTAGGAACAATTGAAATAGATATATGTTTGTTTTGCTTGCTTGTTTGTTACTTTGGTGTGCTTGTCTGTTTGTTTGTTTAATTGATTGCATGTCTTTTTTTGTTTGTCTGTTTGAAAGAAGTCAGACAAGAATAGTATAATAAATGTGTTGGTGTTTATTTGTTTATTTGTCAGTTTGTATGCTTGTTTGTTTGTCTACTTATTGTGTATTGTTTCTTTTCTTCGGTTGTATCCTATTTCGCTCTTCGATTGTTTATGTCTCTGGTTGTTTGCATGCTTGCCTGCTTTGCTTGTGATTAAGGGTGAACTTCCAGATGAAAAATAAATGAAATAAATTAAACATGTTGAAAAAAGTATAATTTCCGGAGTAAGAGTAGAGTAATAAGAGATTGCCAACCGGATGGAAAGATTGGGATATTGAAAATAAACTCGTAGAACGTAGAGAGAGAGGGGATGAGACAGGGAGGGACGGAAGGAGAGAGAGAGAATGAGAAGAGGGAGGCAGAGAAAGTAAAAGGAGGAGGGAAGGAGGGAGGGGGGAGGGAAAGTGAAAGGAGGGAGGGAGGGAGGGAGGGAGAGTGAGAGGAGGAAGGGAGGGAGAGTGAGTGAAAGGAGGGAGGGAGGAAGGGAGAGTGAGTGAGGGCAGGGAGACTTTAACAAGTTTATTGAGACAAGTGATTACGTACATCTCAAAAGGATGAGGTAACATAGGTTATCCTCACCCCTAAAGGTAGGGAGAGAGAGAGAGGGAGGGAGGGGGAGATAGTGACAGACGGAAAAACAGACAGACAGAGACTGAGAGAAAAAGAAAACAGATAAACAGACAGATAGTGATATACTGACAGAAACATACAAACCTACTGAGACAGATAAACAGATATAGAAAGACAAATAAACAGACAGAATTAAACTAACAGATACTCACAGAAACAGGCAGACAGACCCACAGAAAAAGACCAACATATCGACAGACCCACAGAAAAAGACAGACAGACTCAAAGAACCAGACCCACAGAAATAGACCAACAGACTTGACAGAAACAGACCGACATACCCTCAGAAATAGACCCACAGAACCAAACCCATAGAAATAGATCAACAGACCCACGGAAACAGACCCACAGAAAAAAAAACAACAGAAAAAGACAAACAGACTGACAGACCCACAGAAACAGACCCACAGAAGCAGACATCCAGAGAGAGTCTCGGGTCTGCTCTCGGCTGTGCGTGGTTCCTCATCGTCCCTATTACGGTCACATATTACGTCCTTAAGTGCGGAGGCCGAGGCAAATACACCTCTGGCGCCCTAATTGCTAAACTTTGAAGCTTATGCATTGGCCGGGTGGCACGCAGGATTGGCTTTCTCTTGTCTCGGATTCTCTATTTCTCTCGTTCTATTTCTCTTTCTCTTTTCCTCTTTTTCTCTGTCTGTTTACTTCTCTTTTTCTTTTTTTCGAGTTTTAAGCCTTTCTTTTTTTACCTTTCTCTCTCTCTCTCTCTCTCTCTCTCTCTCTCTCTCTCTCTCTCTCTCTCTCTCTCTCTCTCTCTCTCTTTCTCTCTTCTCTTTTCTTCTCTCTTCTCTCTCTTTCTCTTCTCTCTCTCTCTCTCTCTCTCTCTCTCTCTCTCTCTCTCTCTCTCTCTCTCTCTCTCTCTCTCTCTCTCTCTCTCTCTCTCTTTTCTCTCTCTCTCTTTTCTCTCTCTCTCTTTTCTCTCTCCTCTC